>NC_135986.1:5973803-6048803 GCF_053455715.1 Rhinoraja longicauda
ACACACACAAACACACACACACACACACACACACACACACACACACACACACACACACACACACGACAATTTTTACATTTACACCCAGCCAATTCACCTACAAACCCGCACGTCTTTGGAGTGTGGGAGGAAACCGAAGATCCCGGAGAAAACCCACGCAGGTCACGGGGAGAACGTACAAACTCCGTACAGACAGCGCCCGTAGTCGGGATCGAACCCGGGTCTCCGGTGCTGCAAGCGCTGTGCGGTAGCAACTCTACCGCCTCGCCACCGTGACCGCCCTGTATGGAAACATAGAGTGTGGAAACAGGCCCTTCAGCCCAACTTGCCCACACCGGCCAACATGCCCCAACTACACTCGTCCCACCTGCCCGCGCTTGGCCCATGTCCCTCCAACCCTGTCCTATCCATGTGCCTGTCCAAATGCTTCTTAAACGTTGCAATAGTTCCTGCCTCCACTACCACCCCCGGCTGCTCGTATGAAAAGGTTACCCCTCAGGTTCAATAGACAATAGGCAATAGGTGCAGGAGGAGGCCATTCGGCCCTTCGAGCCTGTACGCACCGCCATTCAATGTGATCATGGCTGATCATTCTCAATCAGTACCCCGTTCCTGCCTTCTCCCCATACCCCCTGACTCCGCTATCCTTAAGAGCTCTATCTAGCTCTCTCTTGAATGCATTCAGAGAATTGGCCTCCACTGCCTTCTGAGGCAGTGAATTCCACAGATTCACAACTCTCTGACTGGAAAAGTTTTTCCTCATCTCTGTTCTAAATGGCCGACCCCTTATTCTGAAACTGTGGCCCCTGGTTCTGGACTCCCCCAACATTGGGAACATGTTTCCTGCCTCTAATGTGTCCAACCCCTTAATAATCTTATACATTTCAATAAGATCCCCTCTCATCCTTCTAAATTCCAGTGTATACAAGCCTAGTCGCTCCAGTCTTTCAACATATGACAGTCCCGCCATCCCGGGAATTAACCTAGTAAACCTACGCTGCACGCCCTCAATAGCAAGAATATCCTTCCTCAAATTTGGAGACCAAAACTGCACACAGTACTCCAGGTGCGGTCTCACTAGGGCCCTGTACAACTGCAGAAGGACCTCTTTGCTCCTATACTCAACTCCTCTTGTTATGAAGGCCAACATTCCATTGGCTTTCTTCACTGCCTGCTGTACCTGCATGCTTCCTTTCAGTGACTGATGCACTAGGACACCCAGATCTCGTTGTACGTCCCCTTTTCCTAACTTGACACCATTCAGATAATACTCTGCCTTCCTGTTCTTACCACCAAAGTGGATAACCTCACACTTATCCACATTAAACTGCATCTGCCATGCATCCGCCCACTCACACAACCTGACCAAGTCACCCTGCAACCTCATAGCATCTTCCTCACAGTTCACACTGCCACCCAGCTTTGTATCATCTGCAAATTTGCTAATGGTAATTTTAATCCCTTCATCCAAGTCATTAATGTTCCTATTAAATCCTCACCTTAACGTGATGTTCTCTGGTTCTCGATTTCCCCTACTCTGGGCAAGAGACTCCGTGTGTCTACCTGATCCACTTCTCTATTCCGTACGGAATGGAATGATTTATTGTCACCTGTGACAAGGCAGAGTGAAATTGTTTTGCTTTGCATACCCGAGACCACGCCGACCAGCGATCCCCGCACGCTAACACCAACCTACACACACCGGGCACAACTTACAGTTGTACCAAGCCAATCAACCTACAAACCTGCACGTCTTTGGAGTGTGGGAGGAAACGGAAGGTCTCGGAGGAAACCCTCGCAGGTCACGGGGAGAACGTACAAACTCCGTGCAGGCAGCGCCCATAGTCGGGATGGAACCCGGGTCTCCGGCGCTGTGAGGCAGCAGCTCTACCCGCCGCGCCCTTCCACTTCAGAGGGAGGAACTCTGAGATTATCACTAATAATCCAGCAGCATCATCAAGGACCAGTCTCGCCCCCGGCCACTGCCCTCTTCCCCCCCCCTCTCCCATCGGGGCAAGAGGTACAGAAGTGTGGAAACGCACACCTCCAGATTCAGGGGCAGTTTCTTCCCGGCTGTTATCAGGCAACTGAACCGTCCTACCACCACCAGAGAGCAGTGCTGAACTACTATCTACCTCATTGGAGACCCTCAGACTATCCTTGATCGGGCTTTGCTGGCTTTACCTCGCACTAAACGTTATTCCCCTTATTTTTGTGTTCTTGTTCTATGCCTGTGTGAAACTTTGCGAGTCTTCAAGGTACAACAGAAGTCTTTATTACAGTAACTCAGTGCTGGCAGCAAGACAACTAAAATGGCTGCAACCCCACAATCTGACTGCACACTCACGCACCGTGTACAGCCCAGATACCTATGCACAACATATCTCCCTTTGTCCTGTGCAGCGCCACCTGCTGCACGGGAGGAGCAACGGGTCCTCCCACCCCACACAGTCCATCAAACATCACACTCCCCCTTTCCAGTTTGAACGTCTCTATTCCTGGATGAGTCTCCTTGGGGGAGTTCCACGATTGCAACGTGTCGATCGACGAAGGACGATCGGCGGGAAGTTCGTCTGGTGGAATGTCGACAAGCCAGGGGAGGGGCAAATCAGGCACTCCAGTGTCCACACGATTCGGCACCGGGGTGGCCGACTGCTTGGTTCTGGTCAGGCTCCGCGCAGTCTTCGCTGGAGGAACGCGGCTTCTCAATTGGTCATCATGCCGTCCGCAATGTTCTTCTTGTCCTTGGACCGTGTGACGTTTGATGGACTGTGTGAGGTGGGAGGACCCGTTGCTCCTCCCGTGCAGCAGGTGGCGCTGCACAGGACAAAGGGAGATGTTTTGTACATGGTTATCTGGGCTGTACGCAGTGTGTGAGTGCACAGTGTCAGATTATGGGGTTGCAGCCATTTTAGTTGTCTTGCTACCAGCATTGAGTTACTGTAATAAATGCCGTAATTGAGTTCCAGGTGAGACAGAGGTTCACCTGCACCTCCTCCAACCTCATCTATTGCATCCGCTGCTCCAGATGTCAACTTATTTACATCGGCGAGACCAAGCGCAGGCTCGGCGATCGCTTCGCTCAACACCTGCGCTCGGTCTGCCTTGGCCAACTTGATCTCCCGGTGGCTGAGCACTTCAACTCCCCCTCCCACTCCCAGTCCGACCTTTCTGTCATGGGCCTCCTCCAATGCCATAGTGAGGCCCACCGGAAATTGGAGGAACAGCACCTCATATTTCGCCTGGGCAGCTTGCAGCCCAGTGGGATAAACATCGACTTCTCCAACTTTAGATAGTTCCTCTGTCCCTCTCTTCCCCTCCCTCTTCCCAGATCTCCCTCTATCTTCCTGTCTCCACCTAGATCCTCCCTTTGTCCCGCTCCTCTGACCCCCCCTACTGTAATAAAGACTTCTGTTGTACCTTGGAAGACTCGCAAAGTTTCATACAGGCATAGGCGGCACGGTGGCACAGCGGTAGAGTTGCCGCCTTACAGCGAATGCAGCGCCGGAGACTCAGGTTCGATCCTGACTACGGGCGCCGTCTGTACGGAGTTTGTACGTTCTCTCCGTGACCTGCGTGGGTTTTCTCCAAGATCTTCGGTTTCCTCCCGCACTCCTAAGACGTGCAGGTTTGTAGGTTAATTGACTGGGTAATATGTAAAAATTGTCCCTAGTGTGTTTAGGATAGTGTTAGTGTGCGGGGATCGCTGGGCGGCGCGGACCCGGTGGGCCGAAGGGCCTGTTTCCGCGCTGTATCTCTAAAAAAAAAAAGAACAAGAACACAAAAGTCTTTTTTGGGGGGTTTTTTGGATGTAATTCAGGCTTTATTTTACATTTCAATGTAGATTCTTTCAGCGTTTTCCACCAACACGTGGAGCCTGTGACTTCATAGGCTTCGCACATTTCTGCTTCGGTGCTGTTTTCTGAGCAGCCTTGGCTGCAGGTGCCCTAACTTTCAGTAACTCAATGCTGGCAGCAAGACAACTAAAATGGCTGCAACCCCACAATCTGACTGCACACTCACACACTGTGCACAGCAAAAGATACCTATGTACAACACATCTCCCTTTGTCCTGTGCAGCGCCACCTGCTGCACGGGAGGAGCAACGGGTCCTCCCACCCCCCCCCCCACAGTCCATCAGACTTTAGATTTAGATTTTTTAGATTTTAGAGATACAGGCCCTTCGGCCCACCGGGTCCGCGCCGCCCAGCGATCCCCGCACACTAACACTATCCTACACACACTATGGGACAATGTTTACATATTACCCAGCCAATTAACCTACACACCTGCACGTCTTTGGAGTGCGGGGGGGAACCGAAGATCTCGGAGAAAACCCACGCAGGTCACGGGGAGAACGTGCAAACTCCGTACGGACGGCGCCCGCGGTCGGGACGGAACCCGAGTCTCCGGCGCTGCATTCGCTGTAAGGCAGCAACTCTACCGCCGCGCCATCATGTATCTGCCCACGGTGGACGGCTCGATTGAAATCGTGCGTTGTCTTTCCGCGACGAAAGCTTTTCGCCGTACCTCGCTACACGTGACAATAGACTAAACTGAGCTCATTTTCTTTTCCATCGCCCCCTCTTCCAAACAGACTGCCCTCAGGTCCAGTGTCTGGTCGCTTACACCGCCCAGCAAGCAGATGAGCTGAGCCTTGAGGTGGCAGATATTATCAACGTGACCAAGAAATCATCAGAAGGTAGGTCTGACTCGCACAGTTGTCTGGACTACACTTCTTCCCACCCCGGCCCCCTGCAAAAAGTCTATCCCCTCCTCCCAATTCCTCCGTCTACGCCGCATCTGCGCCCGGGATGAGGTGTTTCACACGAGGGCTTCCGAGATGTCCTCGTTCTTCAGGATACGGGGGCTTCCCCCCCTCCATTATAGATGAGGCTCTCACTAGGGTCTCTTCTACATCCCGCAGCTCCGCTCTTGCTCCCCCTCCCCCCATTCGCAACAAGGACAGAATCCCCCTCGTTCTCACCTTCCACCCCACCAGCCAGCGGATCCAACAAATCGTCCGCCAACATTTCCGTCACCTACAACGGGACCCCCCACCACTGGCCACATCTTCCCATCCCCTCCCCTCCCCGCGTTCCGCAGAGAGCGTTCCCTCCGTAACTCCCTGGTCCACTCGTCCCTTCCTACCCAAACCACCCCATCCCCGGGCACTTTCCCCTGCAACCGCACGAGATGCAACACCTGTCCCTTTACGTCCCCCCTCGACTCCATCCAAGGACCCAAACAGGTGAGACAGAGGTTCACCTGCACCTCCTCCAACCTCATCTATTGCATCCGCTGCTCCAGATGTCAACTTATTTACATCGGCGAGACCAAACGCAGCCTCGGCGATCGTTTCGCTCAATACCTCCGTTCAGTGCGTCTCAACCAACCTGATCTCCCGGTGGCTGAGCACTTCAACTCCCCCTCCCACTCCCAGTCTGTCCTTTCTGTCATGGGCCTCCTCCAGTGCCATAGTGAGGCCCACCGGAAATTGGAGGAACAGCACCTCATATTTCGCCTGGGCAGTTTGCAGCCCAGTGGTATGAACATCGACTTCTCCAACTTTAGATAGTTCCTCTGTCCCTCCCGTCCCCTCCCCCTTCCCAGATCTCCCACTATCTTCCTGTCTCCGACTACATTGTCCCGCCCCCTCCCCTGACATCAGAGAACTGTGCAGCGGATGCAATCGATGAGGTTGGAGGAGGTGCAGGTGAACCTCTGTCACACCTGGAAAGACTGTTTGGGTCCTTGGATGGAGTCGAGGGGGGAGGTAAAGGGGCAGGCGTTGCATCTCGTGCGGTTGCAGGGGGAAGTGCCCGGGGATGGGGTGGTTTGGGTGGAGAAGGGACGAGTGGACCAGGGAGTTACGGAGGGAACTCTCTGGAGAACATGGACAGGTGACGTGTTGGGTCAAGACCCTTCTTCAGTCTGAAGAAAAGTCTCGACCCGAAACGTCACCCATTCCTTCTCTCCAGAGATGCTGCCTGACCTGCTGAGTTACTCCAGCCTTTTGTGTCTACCTTCGATTTAAACCAGCATCTGTAGTTCCTTCCTCCACGTAGAGTAATATGGTGTGGAAACAGGCCCTTCAGCCCAACATGCCCACACCGGCCAGCATGCCCCAACTACACTCGTCCCACCTGCGTTTGGCCCATATCCCTCCAAATCCATCATAGAAACATAGACAATAGGTGCAGGAGGAGGCCATTCGGCCCTTCGAGCCAGCTCCTCCATTCAATATGATCACGGCTGACCGTCCACAATCAGTAACCCGTGCCTGCCTTCTCCCCGTACCCCTTGATTCCACTAGCCCCTAGAGCTCTATCTAACTCTCTCTTAAATCCATCCAGTGATTTGGCCTCCACTGCCCTCTGTGGCAGAGAATTCCACAAATTCGCAACTCTCTGGGTGAAAAAGTTCCTTCTCACCTCAGTTTTAAATGGCCTCCCCTTTATTCTTAGACTGTGTGTGTGTGGCCCCCTGGTTGTGGTTGCTAGTGGGACTGGACCCATCTTCAGTCCCAACGGGCGACGTTTCACGTCAGGACCCTTCCTCGTGAGGTGGGCCTCTCCGACCAGGCCGGATGCGGCCTACGCCTTTTTTTCCCTTTGTCCGACGCCCGTAAGCGGCCTTGCCTTGTGTCCTCCCCTTGGTCTAGGGTGGTACGAAGGATCCAAGATGGCCGACGGGCAGAAGGGCTGGTTCCCTAGCGACAGGGTGCAGGAGATCACCAACGAGCACGTGCGCCGGAGGAACCTGCGGGAGCGCTACCGGCTGCTGCAGGCCGCCCAGCACCTACACGAGAAGCAGGACGGGGCGGGAGAGCAGACGGCCAACTCCTCCTTGTGACCAGCCGGCCGCCCGGGGGGGCCGCTAGTCCCAGCGCACCCGGCCTAACGGATCAGGCCTAACACCAACAGAGACTGTCCAGCACCCGATCGGACCAAGCAAGGACAACCACACTGCCCCGGACACACACTCACACTTTACACACCGCCCCAACACACACACTCACACTTTACACACTGCCCCGGACACACACTCAGTTTACACACTGCCCCGGACACACACTCACACTTTACACACCGCCCCAAAACACACACACTTTACACACCGCCCGAACACACACTTTACACACTGCCTCGACACACACTCACTTTACACACCGCCCCAACACACTCACACTTTACACACTACCCAAACACACACTCACTTTACACTCCACCCCAACACACATTCACTTTACACACCGCCCGGACACACACTCACACTTTACACACTACCCAAACACACACTCACTTTACACACCGCCCCAACACACACGTTACACACTGCCCCAACACACACTCACTTTACACACCGCCCCAACACACACTTTACACACTGCCCGGACACACACTCACACTTTACACACTGCCCCGACACACACTTTACACACTGCCCGGACACACACTCACACTGTACACACTGCCCCAACACACACTCACACTGTACACACCACCCCAACACACACTTTACACACTGCCCAAACACACACTCACTTTACACTCCACCCCAACACACACTCACACTTTACACTCCACCCCAACACTCACTTTACACACTGCCCGGACACACACTCACACTTTACACACTGCCCTGACACACACTCACACTTTACACACTGCCCGGAGACCTTGTGCCAACACTACCCATTGGATCGCCCCACTGTACTTTTAATCGTGTCGGGTCTTTCTGTGCTTGTCGGGCGACGGGACCTCAAAGCTTTTGGAAGCCGCCCGCCATCGCTCAGCCTGACCTGTGAGAAGCATCACCCTGACAGGGCGGTGTGGAGGGAAGGGGTCTCTCTCTCTCTCTCACGCACACTCTCTCTCTCTCTCTCTCTCTCTCTCTCTCACGCACTCTCTCTCTCTCTCTCTCTCTCTCTCTCTCTCACGCACTCTCTCTCTCACACTCTCTCTCTCTCTCCCTCCCTCACTATCTCTCTCACTATCTCTCTCTCTCTCTCTCACACACTCTCTCTCTCTCTCTCACACTCTCTCTCTCTCTCTCACACACTCTCACTCTCTCTCTCACACACTCTCACACTCTCTCTCTCTCTCTCTCTCTCACGCACTCTCTCTCTCACACACACTCTCTCTCTCTCCCTCCCTCACTATCTCTCTCACTATCTCTCTCTCTCTCTCACACACACTCTCACACTCTCTCTCACACACTCTCTCACTCACACTCTCTCTCTCTCTCTCTCTCTCTCTCACTCACACTCTCTCTCTCACGCTCTCTCTCTCACGCACACTCTCTCTCTCTCACGCTCTCTCTCTCACTCACACTCTCTCTCTCACGCTCTCTCTCTCACGCACACTCTCTCTCTCTCACGCTCTCTCTCTCACTCACACTCTCTCTCTCACGCTCTCTCTCTCACGCACACTCTCTCTCTCTCACGCTCTCTCTCTCACTCACACTCTCTCTCTCTCACGCTCTCTCTCTCATGTACACACACACATACACACACACACACCTGTCTCCCACCACTTCCTGCAGCGACCTGCACAGGTACGGCTCCCACAGCAGCCATCCCACACAATGCCGCCTCCCACAGCAGCCATCCCACAATGCCGCCTCCCACAGCAGCCATCCCACAATGCCGCCTCCCACAGCAGCCATCCCACAATGCCGCCTCCCACAGCAGCCATCCACAATGCCGCCTCCCACAGCAGCCATCCACAATGCCGCCTCCCACAGCAGCCGTCCACACAATGCCGCCTCCCACAGCAGCCATCCACAATGCCGCCTCCTGCTGTGTGTGTTGTGGTGGCGTGGGACATGCTGCTGCTACTGCCAGAGACATTTGTTGACAAATCATTTATTTTAAAGACAAAAGGTTTGGGGAACCGATCGAAGGTGGTGGGAGGGGGGGGGGAGGGGAGGGGAGGGGGGAGGGGGGGGTGGTGGGGAAGAACGAAGAGTCAAATGATCTCCACAGGAATCCCCTCCCGCATCGACCCACCTCGCGTCTTTCCACCCACTGCACGCCTACTTTTCTGATGGTATTTTTTTTTACTCCATTCATTGTTGTTTTATATGAAATATTTTGTAAAAGAAGCATTAAAGGACACGAGAGGCGGAGGGTGGTTCCGTGAAGGTGTCATCTTGGCCGCAGGGCCAAGTCACGTCAAGTCAAGTCAAGTTTTATTTGGCTCGAAGGGCCGAATGGCCTCCTCCTGCACCTATTCTCTGAACGCATTCAAGAGAGAGCTAGATAGAGCTCTTAAGGATAGCGGAGTCAGGGGGTACGGGGGAGAAGGCAGGAACGGGGTACTGATTGAGAATGATCAGCCATGATCACGTTGAATGGCGGTGCGTACAGGCTCGAGGGGCCGAATGGCCTCCTCCTGCACCTATTGTCTATTGTCACATGATGTGCAGTGAAATGAAAGTGGCAACGCCCCGCGGATTGTGCTAAAACTACAAAACAGAATAGAAATTGTCGTGCCGCACAATAGGCAACAGGTGCAGGAGGAGGAGGCCATTCGGCCCTTCGAGCCAGCGCCGCCATTCAATGTGATGAGGAAAAACTTTAGAACGGAGATGAGGAAAAACTTTTTCAGTCAGGGAGTTGTGAATCTGTGCAGGTTCACTAGGTTAATTCCCGGAATGGCGGGACTGTCGTATGTTGAAAGACTGGAGCGACTGGGCTTCTATGCACTGGAATTTAGAAGGATGAGAGGGGATCTTATCGAAACGTATCAGATTATTAAGGGGTTGGACACGTTAGAGGCAGGAAACATGTTCCCAATGTTGGGGGAGTCCAGAACCAGGGGCCACACACAGTTTAAGAATAAGGGGTAGGCCATTTAGAACTGAGATGAGGAAAAACTTTTTCAGTCAGAGAGTTGTGAATCTGTGGAATTCTCTGCCTCAGAAGGCAGTGGAGGCCAATTCTCTGAATGCATTCAAGAGAGAGCTAGATAGAGCTCTTAAGGATAGCGGAGTCAGGGGGTACGGGGAGAAGGCAGGAACGGGGTACTGATTGAGAATGATCAGCCATGATCACATTGAATGGCGGTGCATACAGGCTCGAAGGGCCGAATGGCCTCCTCCTGCATCTATTGTCTATTGTCTATTGATCACGGCTGATCATCCACAATCATTAACCCCGTTCCTGCCTTCTCCCCATACCCCCTGACTCCGCTATCGTTAAGAGCTCTCTCTTGAAAGCATCCACATTGCGATTGGCCCTTCTGTCGTCCAAACCACCGTCTCTCTGCGCGGTCCATTGTTCAGGACAGAGGTTTGAAGGGAGAAAGAAAACCACACACACACACCCACACACACACACACACACACACAGCGAGGCCGGGTCAAACCAGGCCACGGTGGCGCAGTGGGCAGAGTCACCGCCTGACAGCGAAGGCAGCGCCGTGGACCCGGGGTTCGATCCCGACTGCGGGTGCTGTCTGTACGGAGTTTGTACGTTCTCCCCGTGACCTGCGTGGGTTTTGACCCAAGATCTTCGGTTTCCTCCCACGCTCCAAAGACGTAAAGGTTTGTAAGTTAATTGGCTTGGTACGAATGTAAAATTGTCCCTAGTGTGTGTGTGGGATAGTGTTAGTGTGCGGGGATCGCTGGTCGGCGCGGACCCGGTGGGCCGAAGGGCCTGTTTCCGCGATGTACCTCTAAAACGAAAAAGCTTGAACGCTTCCAGATGTTGGCGTGTTCATCAGGTCCAGGGGGGGCAGAAATTAGGCCGTTCGGCCCATTGAGTCTCCTCCGCCATTCAATTACGATTTTCCCTCTCAACCAAAGATACTAGAGGAGCAAGATAGACCGCTCGACCCTAAAAACCGCAGTGCGTCACGGCGGCCATTTTAGTGGGCAGAAACTCGCAGAAACATTGCAAAAGAAAAATAACACAAATCTGTGAATTGGCAGATGAGATATATTCTGCATTTTAATGGGTATCATCACACATACTGTTCCCCCAAAGCACTGATTACACCGCAAGAGGCAGAGCGAACGGCGGGGGTCGCCTACTAAAATGGCTGATTTTGCCTACTAAAATGGCTGATTTTGCCTACTAAAATGGCTGATTTTGCCTACTAAAATGGCCAGTTTTTGCTTATTAAAATGGCGGGGTTTGCCTACTAAAATGCCTGGGTTTGCTTACTAAAATTGCTGGTTTTGCCTACTACAATGGTTGGGTTTGCCTACTAAAATGGCGGGATTTGCCTACTAAAATGGCGGGATTTGCCTACTAAAATGGCGGGATTTGCCTACTAAAATGGCTGGGTTTTGCCTACTAAAGTGGCGGTCGTTACGCGCCTTTGCGGACTACACCAGTCTAGGCGATTTCAATGGAGTGCTCCATCTTGTTCCTCTAGAATCTCTGCTCTCAACCCTATTTTCCTCCCTTCTCCCCATAACCCCTGACACGCGCGCTGATGAAGGATTCAATCTCCACTGCAGTGGCGACTGGTCGGTGTGAACTAAACATCCCTCTGCCCCTCACCCCCCACCTCCCCGATTATACACCGACCCGCCAAAACATCATGACCACCGACAGGCGAAGTGAATAACATTGATCATCGTGTTACAATGGCACCTGTCAAGGGGTGGGATGTATTAGGCAGCAAGTGAACAGTCAGTTCTCGAAGTTGACGTGTTGGATGCAGGAGAAATGGGCAGGAGTAAAGACCTGAGCGACTTTGACAAGGGCCAAATTGTTCTGGCCAGACGACTGGGTCAGAGCATCTCTGAAACGGCAAGGCTTGTGGGGTGCTCCCGGTCAGCAGTGGTGAGTACCGACCGACAGTGGTCCGAGGAGGGACAAACCCACAAACCGGCGACAGGCAGGGTGTTGGGCGCCCAAGGCTCATCGATGCGCGAGGGCAACGAAGGCGATCCCGTCTGGTCCGAACTGACAGAAGGTCGACTGTGGCACAAGTCACGGGAAATGTTAATGGTGGTCACGGGAGGAATGTGTCACAATACACAGTGCATCATCGCACCCTGCTGCGTATGGGGCTGCACACGGAGGACCAGCAGCATATTAGGCGGGCGGCCATCTTGTTTCGGTTCATCGGGTCATAATGCATACGGCCTTTTGGAGCTGCTGCTGATTATATTATTACGTAGTTTAGACTGTGCTGCCTAACGGCAATTTAACCTTAGTGAAACATAGAAACATAGAAAATAGGTGCAGGAGTAGGCCATTCGGCCCTTCGAGCCTGTACGCACTGCCATTCAATATGATCATGGCTGATCATCCAACTGTTTATCCTGTACCTGCCTTCTCTCCATACCCCCCGATCCCTTTAGCCACAAGGGCCACATCTAACTCCCTCTTAAATATAGCCAATGAACTGGCCTCAACTACCTTCTGTGGCAGAGAATTCCACAGACTCACCACTCTCTGTGTGAAGAAATGTTTTCTCATCTCGGTCCTAAAAGACTTCCCCCTTATCCTTAAGCTGTGACCCCTGGTTCTGGACTTCCCCAACATCGGGAACAATCTTCCCGCATCTAGCCTCTCCAACCCCTTAAGAATTTTATATGTTTCAATAAGATCCCCCCTCAGTCTTCTAAATTCCAGCGAGTACAAGCCCAGTCTATCCAGTCTTTCTTCATATGAAAGTCCCGCCATCCCAGGGATCAATCTGTTGAACCTTCTCTGTACTCCCTCTATGGCAAGAATGTCTTTCCTCAGATTAGGAGACCAAAACTGTACGCAATACTCCAGGCGCGGTCTCACCAAGGCCCTGTACAACTGCAGCAGAACCTCCCTGCTCCTAAACTCAAATCCTCTTGCTATGAATGCTAACATACCATTGGCTTTCTTCACTGCCTGCTGCACCTGCACGCTTGCTTTCAATGACTGGTGCACCATGACACCCAGGTCACGTTGCATCTCCCCTTTTCCTAATTGGCCACCATTCAGGTAACACTCTGCTTTCCTGTTCTGGCCTTTTGGAGCGGCTGCTGATTTATATTATTACGTGTCTAAAGACTGTGGTTTAACCTTAGTGAAGATTCCTCCCTCACAAAGCATGACCTTGGGATCGTAGAAGGGCCACAGCGGTGGAATTGCTGACTCACGCCAACGTGCATAGATCGCTCCTTAAATTAAATAATGTACGAGCGAATAGAACCCAGTGTAGTGTGCCAAGTAGGTCGAAATAATGACAAGTAGTCAGGTGCTAGAGAAAGTGAGTTTACCGCCTCCTTTGATCGACCCATTCCCGTGCCGAGGGGTCGTGAGTGATATGGCCCGACCCTCGGGAGCCGCCACAGGACCCCCCCCCCCCGGTACCCGTCCGACGGGGGGTCTGGTGGGGGGCACAGCTGGAGGGACAAACGGGGGCGGAGAAGGGGGGTACAAATACCGGTCGAGATGAGGGGATCGGCGGGTGCGGTGTTGGAGGCACTTGCCCCTCGCGGCCGAGGCTGTGCAACCCGCACCGGCTGGTCAATGTCCAAGTGCGCTGGCTTTAAGGCGATGAATTGACACGGCCTCCGGTCGGCCCCCCGCGTCCAACACGAAAGTTGTCTCGCCGTGTTTCAGCACTTTGAGAGGGCCCTCATAAGGTCTCTGAAGCGGTGCCCGATGGGCGTCGCGGCGGAGGAAAAACGTAGGCACAATCCCGAAGGTCCGATGGGACGTGCGGGTGGAACGTCCCCCACGGTGAGACGACGGGACGGGCGCCAGTTTTCCCACTCGCTCCACGAAGGCGCTGTAGGGTGGACGAGGACGGTTCCTCCTGCCCCGGCGACGACGGCACGAACTCGCCGGGCACAGTGAGCGGCGGGCGACCCGTAGACGAGCTCGGCTGATGAGGGCGGCACGATGGCGCAGCGGTAGAGTTGCTGCTTTACAGCGAATGCAGCGCCGTAGACTCAGGTTCGATCCTGACTACGGGCGCCGTCTGTACGGAGTTTGTACGTTCTCCCCGTGACCTGCGTGGGTTTTCTCCGAGATCTTCGGTTTCCTCCCACACTCCAAAGACGTGCAGGTATGTAGGTTAATTGGCTGGGTAAATGTAAAAATTGTCCCTAGTGGGTGTAGGATAGTGTTAGTGTACGGGGATCGCTGGGCGGCACGGACGGAGGGCTGAAAAGGCCTGTTTCCGGCTGTATATATATGATATGATATATGATATGACGTTGCGAGGTCCTCCTTTGGTGCCGTCCGGATGCCTAATAAGACCCACGGCAGTGCGTCCATCCAATCGGGGCCGGAGAGTCTTGCCTTCAACGCAGCCTTGGTGTGGTGAAGCCCAACCCCTAACAGCTCGGCCATGGCTGACCACAACTCAGAGGTGAACTGCGGTCCCCGGTCTGATGTAAGGTCCACCGGCACCCCAAAGCGTGCGATCCAATGTGCGGCCAACGTTCGAGCACACGTGGCCGTGGACGTGTCGGTCAATGGTATGGCCTCTGGCCACCGGGTGAACCTGCGTGAGGAGGTGAGTAATGCCCCTCGAAGGCGGGAGGGGGGCCCACAATGTCCACGTGCGGGTGGTCAAATCGGCGGTTTGGCAGACCGATTTGCTGGAGAGGCGCCCGGACGTGGCGCTGGATCTTTGCCGTCTGGCACGCGACGCAGGTGCGGGCCCAATTGCCAACTTGCTTGCGGAGACCGTGCCACATGAACC
The DNA here is from genome assembly GCF_053455715.1 of Rhinoraja longicauda. Lineage (NCBI taxonomy): Eukaryota > Metazoa > Chordata > Chondrichthyes > Rajiformes > Arhynchobatidae > Rhinoraja > Rhinoraja longicauda. The sequence goes on from NC_135986.1 coordinate 5,988,461, forward strand.
GTGTGGCCACCATCACGTCGGGGTCACCAATGTAGTGTGCCAAGTAGGCCGAAATAATGACAAGTAGTCAGGTGCTAGAGAAAGTGAGTTTACTGTAGCTAGCAGGAACAAAAGTGGAGGAGAGAGTAATGCGGTCCCTGACCTTTATACTCCCGGCCGAAGTCCGCCGCCTTGGATCGACCCATTCCCGTGCCGAGGGGTCGTGAGTGGTATGGCCCGACCCTCGGGATCCGCCACACCAGTGGCATTATTTATGTATAAACCCAATAGGGTGGACAGTGCAAATGACCATTTATTTGGATTTGGGGAAATACTATTATTGGCCTCCTTAACTTTAGATGGATTGACTGGAGCAGCACAAGAACACATGAGAGCTAATTTCCAGACTGGTCAACAGCAAAATGTTTGGTCCAGTTTGTTCCTGGGAATAGGAGTACTTTTCACTAGGGAAATATGGGAATTTCACTGAATGCCATCCCAGTATTCTCCACAAGATACTTCTTGTATAAGAAAATAACTGCAGACGCTGGTACAAATCGAAGGTATTTATCCACAAAATGCCGGAGTAACTCAGCAGGTCAGGCAGCATCTCGGGAGAGAAGGAATGGGCGACGTTTTTCGGGTCGAGACCCTTCTTCAGTCTGAAGAAGGGTCTCGACCTGAAACGTCACCCATTCCTTCTCTCCTGAGATGCTGCCTGACGAGTTGAGTATAGGAGCAAAGAGGTCCTTCTGCAGTTGTACAGGCCCCTAGTGAGACCGCACCTGGAGTACTGTGTGCAGTTGTACAGGGCCCTAGTGAGACCGCACCTGGAGTACTGTGTGCAGTTGTACAGGGCCCTAGTGAGACCGCACCTGGAGTACTGTGTGCAGTTGTACAGGGCCCTAGTGAGACCGCACCTGGAGTACTGTGTGCAGTTGTACAGGGCCCTAGTGAGACCGCACCTGGAGTACTGTGTGCAGTTGTACAGGGCCCTAGTGAGACCGCACCTGGAGTACTGTGTGCAGTTGTACAGGGCCCTAGTGAGACCGCACCTGGAGTACTGTGTGCAGTTGTACAGGGCCCTAGTGAGACCGCACCTGGAGTACTGTGTGCAGTTTTGGTCTCCAAATTTGAGGAAGGATATTCTTGCTATTGAGGGCGTGCAGCGTAGGTTCACCAGGTTAATTCCCGGAATGGCGGGACTGTCGTATGTTGAAAGACTGGAGCGACTAGGCTTGTATACACTGGAATTTAGAAGGATGAGAGGGGATCTTATCGAAACGTATAAGATTATTAAGGGGTTGGACACGTTAGAGGCAGGAAACATGTTCCCAATGTTGGGGGAGTCCAGAACCAGGGGCCACAGTTTAAGAATAAGGGGTAGGCCATTTAGAACAGGGATGAGGAAAAACCTTTTCAGTCAGAGAGTTGTGAATCTGTGGAATTCTCTGCCTCAGAGGGCAGTGGAGGCCAATTCTCTGAATACATTCAAGAGAGAGCTAGATAGAGCTCTTAAGGATAGCGGAGTCAGGGGGTACGGGGAGAAGGCAGGAACGGGGTACTGATTGAGAATGATCAGCCATGATGACATTGAATGGCGGTGCTGGCTCGAAGGGCCGAATGGCCTCCTCCTGTACCTATTGTCTATTGAACAAGATACTTCTATTTAGTTTAACTAGTGCTCTGGGCCAGAGTTTCATCTTCATGACTGTTGTTTACTTTGGTTCCTTGGTTCAGTGCTTATTTTTGGTAATCCCATTAGCTCCTTGCAATGGGTGGGAAACGGTCTTAGTATTCTTAGGTCTTGGCTTCGATGCAAAATATGGAAAGACACCCCAGTAAAATCAATAGATACTGAAGAAATTATTCACTCGCAGGTCTTGTTCACCAAAAATGCTGCCTGAATTACGTTCTCTGACATTTCTTCAAAATCCCATGCTCCAGCTGTAAATTGGTTTAAATATTTAGCTCGTTTTACTTTTTAAAATAAGCATTTTCTGACCCCAAAAAAAAAAGCATTTTCTGTCCGAGGTTACCTTATTAGGAATGAGTGCTTTAGGTTTATTTGATAATCCTCCTGAATCCGGACTAGCAGCTGAGAATGAAGAAGTGGGACTAGAATTTTCACCCAGAGCAGTGAAAGATAGGCCCAGCATCAAAAGACCAAAGCAAACTACATCAACAAGAGCCGTTTTGGTCATTTAACAATCTTCAAATGTAGTATTTTGTTTAGGGTTATATCAGGTAAGGCCTGCTATTGAGGGCGTGCAGCGTAGGTTCAGTCAGAGAGTTGAAGAAATCCAATGGAATGTTGGCCTTCATAACAAGAGGAGTTGAGTATCGGAGCAAAGAGGTCCTTCTGCAGTTGTACCGGGCCCTGGTGAGACCGCACCTGGAGTACTGTGTGCAGTTTTGGTCTCCAAATTTGAGAAAGGAAACATATAAGATTATTAAGGGGTTGGACATGTTAGAGGCAGGAAACATGTTCCCAATGTTGGGGGAGTCCAGAACCAGGGGCCACACAGTTTAAGAATAAGGGGTCGGCCATTTAGAACGGAGATGAGGAAAAACTTTTTCAGCCAGAGAGTTGTGAATCTGTGGAATTCTCTGCCTCAGAAGGCAGTGGAGGCCAATTCTCTGAATGCATTCAAGAGAGAGCTAGATAGAGCTCTTAAGGATAGCGGAGTCAGGGGGTATGGGGAGAGGGCAGGAACGGGGTACTGATTGAGAATGATCAGCCATGATCACATTGGATGGCGATGCTGGCTCGAAGGGCCGAATGGCCTCCTCCTGCACCTATTGTCTATAAGGCTGTCACGGTGGCGCAGCGGTAGAGTTGCCGCCTTACAGCGAATGCAGCGCCGGAGACCCGGGTTCGATCCCGACTGCGGGCGCTGTCTGTACGGAGTTTGCACGTTCCCCGCGTGGGTTTTCTCCGGGATCTTCCGTTTCCCTCCCCAACTCCAAAGACGTGCAGGTTTGTAGGTTAATTGGCTTGGTAGAATGTAAAAATTGTCCCTAGTGGGTGTAGGATAGTGTTAGTGTGCGGGGATCGCTGGGCGGCGCGGACCCGGTGGGCCGAAGGGCCTGTTTCCGTGCTGTATCGCTAAACTAAACCAAAACTAAGATCTTTGCATTCTCAGTGATTGGAGGGGTAGTGGGTGGGTACAGGAACCTCTGTACCCACTTTCCCTGCTGTGACACACAGTGAGGAAACAGGCCCTTCGGCCCAACTTGCCCACACCGGCCAACATGCCCATCCACACTAGTCCCACCTGCCCGCGTCTGGCCCATATCCCTCCAAACCTGTCCTATCCTTGTACCTGTCCAACTGTTTCTTAAACGTTGGGATAGTCCCAGCCTCAACCACCTCCTCCGGCTGCTCGTTCCATACACCCACCACCCTCTGTGTGGAAAAATTTACCCCTCAGATTCCTATTAAATCTTTTCCCCTTCAACTTGAACCTTTGTCCTCTGGTCCTCGATTCCCCTACTCTGGGCAAGAGACTCTGTGCGTCCTCCCGATCTATTCCTCTCGTGATTTTGTACACCTCTGTAAGATCGCCCCTCATCCTCCTGCGCTCCAAGGAGTAGAGACCCAGCCTGCTCAACCTCTCCCTGTAGCTCACACCCTCTAGTCCTGGCAACATCCTCGTAAAATCTTCTCTGCGCCCCTTCCAGCTTGTGGTGGTGACCTTTGTTTGGTGAGTACTTCTGCAGTTCCTATTGAACTAGGGAGGTCTCTTGCAGTTAAACTGGGATCAAGGAAGAATTGTCCCGTGTACTGAGGTACAGTGAAAAGCTTTTGTTGCGTGCTAACCAGTCAGCGGAAAGACAATTCGCGATCACAATCGAGCCGTCCACTGTGTACAGATATATGATAAAGGGAACGACGACATTAGTGCCAGTAAAATCCAATCAAAGATATCCAATAGACAATAGGTGCAGGAGGAGGCCATTCGGCCCTTCGAGCCAGCACCGCCATTCAATGTGATCATGGCTGATCATTCTCAATCAGTACCCCCTTCCCGCCTTCTCCCCATACCCCCTGACTCCGCTATCCTTAAGAGCTCTATCCAGCTCTCTCTTGAATGCATCCAGAGAATTGGCTTCCACTGCCTTCTGAGGCAGAGAATTCCACAGATTCACAACTGAATTTTTTTTTCCTCATTTCCGTTCTAAATGGCCTTACCCCTTATTCTTAAACTGTGTGTGGCCCCTTGTTCTGGACTCCCCCAACATCGGGAACATGTTTCCTGCCTCTAACGTGTCCAACCCCTTAATAATCTTATACGTTTCGATAAGATCTCCTCTCATCCTTCTAAATTCCAGTGTATACAAGCCTAGTCGCTCCAGTCTTTCAACATACGATAGTCCCGCCATTCCGGGAATTAACCTGGTGAACCTACGCTGCACGCCCTCAATAGCAAGAATAGGTGCAGGACTATTAATCTTATATGTTTCGATAAGATCTCCTCTCATCCTTCTAACCTGCAAACCTGTATGTCTTTGGCCCCTGGTTCTGGATGACAGGTCTACATACCTATATCTACCTCTGTAAACCTATCTACAATGAGGTAGATAGTAGTTCAGCACTGCTCTCTGGTTGTGGTAGGACGGTTCAGTTGCCTGATAACAGCCGGGAAGAAACTCTCCCTGAATCTGGAGGTGTGTGTGTTTTCACACTTCTGTGCCTCTTGCCCCGATGGGAGATGGGAGAAGAGGGAGTGGCCGGGGGTGAGACTGGTCCTTGATGATGCTGCTGGCCTTGCCGAGGCAGCGCGAGGTGTAGACGGAGTCGATGGAAAGGGGGGTTGGTGCTGTGGTACGTGTGGACTATTGCATCGACTGCAGGCTTGTGTGGTAGGTCACAGGTCAGTGTGGAGCATGGCGCTTAGAACAAGCAAGCACATCCCAGCTAGAACCACCTCCACTCACGTAGCACCAGTTGCATGTTGGCCTTCATAACAAGAGGAGTTGAGTATAGGAGCAAAGAGGTCCTTCTGCAGTTGTACAGGGCCCTAGTGAGACCGCACCTGGAGTACTGTGTGCAGTTGTACAGGGCCCTAGTGAGACCGCACCTGGAGTACTGTGTGCAGTTTTGGTCTCCAAATTTGAGGAAGGATATTCTTGCTATTGAGGGCGTGCAGCGTAGGTTTACTAGGTTAATCCCCGGAATGGCGGGACTGTCATATGTTGAAAGACTGGAGCGACTAGGTTTGTATACACTGGAATTTAGAAGGATGAGAGGGGATCTTATCGAAACGTATAAGATTATTAAGGGGTTGGACATGTTAGAGGCAGGAAACATGTTCCCAATGTTGGGGGAGTCCAGAACAAGGGGCCACAGTTTAAGAATAAGGGGTCGGCCATTTAGAACGGAGATGAGGAAAAACCTTTTTAGTCAGAGAGTTGTGAATCTGTGGAATTCTCTGCCTCAGAGGGCAGTGGAGGCCAATTCTCTGAATGCATTCAAGAGAGAGCTAGATAGAGCTCTTAAGGATAGCGGAGTCAGGGGGTATGGGGAGAGGGCAGGAACGGGGTACTGATTGAGAATGATCAGCCATGATCACATTGAATGGCGGTGCTGGCTCGAAGGGCCGAATGGCCTCCTCCTGCACCTATTGTCTATTGTCTATTGACACACGAGGCCATTTGTGTAGCTTTTATTTGTTTTAGAAAGACAGCCCCTTTCCTATCTGTTCATTGTAGATGCGATCCCTGGCTTGGTCAGCAGTTTTTAAAGTAGTTTAGTTGGGAGATGCTGCATGGAAACTATTTTATATTCTCTGAGGGAGAGATAGATCAGCCATGATCGAATGGCAGAGTTGACTTGATAGACAATAGACAATAGGTGCAGGAGGAGGCCATTCGGCCCTTCGAGCCAGCACCGCCATTCAATGTGATCATGGCTGATCATTCTCAATCAGTACCCCGTTCCTGCCTTCTCCCCATACCCCCTGACTCCACTATCCTTAAGAGCTCTATCCAGCTCTCTCTTGAATGCATTCAGAGAATTGGCCTCCACTGCCTTCTGAGGCAGAGAATTCCATAGATTCACAACTCTCTGACTGAAAAAGATTTTCCTCATCTCCGTTCTAAACGGCCTACCCCTTATTCTTAAACTGTGTGGCCCCTTGTTCTGGACTCCCCCAACACTGGGAACATGTTTCCTGCCTCTAACGTGTCCAACCCCTTAATAATCTTATACGTTTCGATAAGATCCCCTCTCATCCTTCTAAATTCCAGTGTGTACAAGCCTAGTCGCTCCAGACTTTCAACATGTGACAGTCCCGCCATTATGCGAATTAACCTGGTGAACCTACGCTGCACGCCCTCAATAGCAAGAATATCCTTCCTCAAATTTGGAGACCAAAACTGCACACAGTACTCCAGGTGCGGTCTCACTAGGGCCCTGTACAACTGCACACAGTACTCCAGGTGCGGTCTCATTAGGGCCCTGTACAACTGCACACAGTACTCCAGGTGCGGTCTCACTAGGGCCCTGTACAACTGCACACAGTACTCCAGGTGCGGTCTCACCAGGGCCCTGTACAACTGCACACAGTACTCCAGGTGCGGTCTCACTAGGGCCCTGTACAACTGCACACAGTACTCCAGGTGCGGTCTCACTAGGGCCCTGTACAACTGCAGAAGGACCTCTTTGTTCCTAAGGGCCAAATGGCCTATTTCCGCTCTTAGCACTTATGAATTTAACGCCAGAGGAGACAGTCCGGATTTCTCCTCGCACGACAGACTTGTCATCTCCAGAACCAGTCTAAAAGGAAGGGCAGGTATGAGGAAGGACGTCCTTGCTATTGAGGCAGTGCAGAGTAGGTTCACCAGGTTAACCCATTCCTTCTCTCCAGAGATGCTGCCCGTCCCTCTGAGTTACTCCAGCATTTTTGCGTCCAATATCTTGTGCTCAATGTGCTGAACTCGAAGGATTTTGTGAACAGAATTTCCACAGGGTGGCGCCGCGGTCGAGTTGCCGCCTCACGTCGCCAGAAGACCCGGGTTCGATCCTGACTACGGGCGCTGTCCCACTTAGGCGTTTTTTTAGACGACTGCCGGCGACTGCAATAAGTCGTAGCAGGTCGCCGAAAAAACTGGGATTTGACCCACCCCCCACGACAAGCTACAACAACCTACATAGAAACATAGAAAATAGGTGCAGGAGTAGGCCATTCGGCCCTTTGAGCCTGTACGCACCGCCATTCAATATGATCATGGCTGATCATCCAACTCAGTATCCTGTACCTGCCTTCTCTCCATACCCCCTGATCCTTTTAGCCACAAGGGCCACATCTAACTCCCTCTTAAATATAGCCAATGAACTGGCCTCAACTACCTTCTGTGGCAGAGAATTCCACAGACTCACCACTCTCTGTGTGAAGAAATGTCTTCTCATCTCGGTCCTAAAAGACTTCCCCCTTATCCTTAAGCTGGGACCCCTGGTTCTGGACTTCCCCAACATCGGGAACAATCTTCCCGCATCTAGCCTCTCCAACCCCTTAAGAATTTTATATGTTTCAATAAGATCCCCCCTCAGTCTTCTAAATTCCAGCGAGTACAAGCCCAGTCTATCCTAGTCCATCTACCACCCAGTCGACGTCAAGCCAACGGCAAGCCAATCGTCGCGACTTAGGACGTCCAACTACGACAACCTACGACCACACAGGCAGCAACCTAGGACAGCCAACATCAACCCACGTCCACCCGCGACAAGCTACGACCGTGTCGGCCGCAACTGAAGACAATTCACGTCATTTGGGCCTTCGGTACCTGACGTCGGTTGACGTAGGTGTGACACCCCGGCAACCGTCTGGCCACAGCCTAGTCGCCTATAGTCGCCTAAACAATCGCCTGAGTGGGACAGGCGTTTAAGGGTGCTGCCTGTACAACGTTTGTACGTTCTCCACCTCCCCGTACACTAGCACCAAGGACAATTTACAATCGTTACTGAAGCCAATTTGACCGGCAAACCTTTGGAGCGCGGGAGGAAACCGGAGCACCCGGAGAAAACCCGCGCAGGTCAGGGGTGACAAACGTACAAACTCCGCACAGGCTACACCTGTAGTCAGGATGGAACCCGGGCCTCTGGCGCCCGGAGTAAGGCACCAACCCTACCGCTGCACCATTAAGTTGACTGCTTTTCCGAGGCAGTGCAAAGTCGCGATGGAATCAATCCCACGTCATTCTTGTCAGGTAATATCGCCAAAACCATGCCATCTCCTTCTTGACACGTTGCTCTTTGAGGGGACTGGCTGCCCAAACACAGGTCTTAGGGGATAGGAGCAGAATTGGGCCATTCGGCCCATCGAGTCCACTCCGCCATTCAATCATGGCTGATCTACCTAATCCCGTTCTCCTGACTTCTCCCCGTAACCCCACGACAACTGTACGAATCAATCGCATTGGCTGCTGCAAATACGATTGAGCAAACGCGGATAGAATCAGGAGTCGGCCATTTTGTTCCAAGTTGTACGTGTTCCACCATTTTATGAGGTGGTATTCGAATCTCGTACCTCAGGACCACTTGGCTTCTACTCACCCCATATCACTTTTTAGTTTAGTTTAGATTTAGATTATTTTTTTTTTAGATTTAGAGATACAACGCGGAAACAGGCCCTTCGGCCCACCGGGTCCGCGCCGCCCAGCGATCCCCGCGCACTAACACTATCCTACACACACACTAGGGACAATTAAAAAAAAAACATTTACCCAGTCAATTAACCTACAAACCTGTACGTCTTTGGAGTGTGGGAGGAAACCGAAGATCTCGGAGAAAACCCACGCAGGTCACGGGGAGAACGTACAAACTCCGTACAGACGGCGCCCGTAGTCGGGATCGAACCTGAGTCTCCGGTGCTGCATTCGCTGTAAGGCAGCAACTCTACCGCTGCGCCACCGTTTAGAGATACAGCGCGGAAACAGGCCCTTCGGCCCACCGGGTCCGCGCCGACCAGCGATCCACGCACACTAACACTATCCTACACACACACTAGGGACAATTAAAAAAAAAAAACATTTACCCAGTCAATTAACCTACAAACCTGTACGTCTTTGGAGCGTGGGAGGAAACCGAAGATCTCGGAGAAAACCCACGCAGGTCACGGGGAGAACGTACAAACTCCGTACAGACGGCGCCCGTAGTCAGGATCGAACCCGGGTCTGTAAAGGCAGCAACTCCACCGTGATATCCAAATCTCTTCAGTGGCTCTACTTTGGCCGAGAGTGCTTTGGGAGATCCCAGGATGACAGAGGCTTGAAGTAATGTTGCATTAGAGGTTTGGGGGTCGTCTTGTCCAGTCTCACTTACAATACCCCTGTTCCACAAAGTCAAAAGCATCTCAAGGCCACGTTGTAGAGCAAGCTTCCACGTTGTAGGGCATTCAAAACAAGATTGGAATCTGCACCGTCTTAAGTTACATGATCAATTAAAAAAAGTCCTAAGACTTTGGTGGTAAGAATAGGAAGGCAGATTATTATCTGAATGGTGTCAAGTTAGGAAAAGAGGACATACAACGAGATCTGGGTGTCCTAGTGCATCAGTCACTGAAAGGAAGCATGCAGGTACAGCAGGCAGCGAAGAAAGCCAATGGCATGTTGGCCTTCATAACAAGAGGAGTTGAGTATAGGAGCAAAGAGGTCCTTCTGCAGTTGTACAGGGCCCTAGTGAGACCGCACCTGGAGTACTGTGTGCAGTTTTGGTCTCCAAATTTGAGGAAGGATATTCTTGCTATTGAGGGCGTGCAGCGTAGGTTTACTAGGTTAATTCCCGGAATGGCGGGACTGTCGTATGTTGAAAGACTGGAGCGGCTAGGCTTGTATGGGCGGCACGGTAGCGCAGCGGTAGAGTTGCTGCTTTACAGCGAATGCAGCGCCGGAGACTCAGGTTCGATCCTGACTACGGGTGCTGCACTGTAAGGAGTTTGTACGTTCTCCCCGTGACCTGCGTGGGTTTTCTCCGAGATCTTCGGTTTCCTCCCACCCTCCAAAGACGTACAGGTATGTAGGTTAATTGGCTGGGTAAATGTAAAAAAAATTGTCCCTAGTGGGTGTAGGATAGTGTTAATGTACGGGGATCGCTGGGCGGCACGGACTTGGTGGGCCGAAAAGGCCTGTTTCCGGCTGTATATATATGATATGATATGATATACACTGGAATTTAGAAGGATGAGAGGGGATCTTATCGAAACATATAAGATTATTAAAGGGTTGGACACGTTGGAGGCAGGAAACATGTTCCCAATGTCGGGGGAGTCCAGACCCAGGGGCCACACAGTTTAAGAATAAGGGGTCGGCCATTTAGAACAGAGATGAGGAAAAACTTTTTCAGTCAGAGAGTTGTGAATCTGTGGAATTCTCTGCCTCAGAAGGCAGTGGAGGCCAATTCTCTGAATGCATTCAAGAGAGAGCTAGATAGAGCTCTTAAGGATAGCGGAGGTATTTATTCACAAAATGTTGGAGTAACTCAGCAGGTCAGGCAGCATCTCAGGAGAGAAGGAATGGGCGACGTTTCAGGTCGAGACCCTTCTTCGGACTGATTATTACACTCCAAAGACGTACAGGTATGTAGGTTAATTGGCTGGGTAAATGTAAACATTGTCCCTAGTGGGTGTAGGATAGTGTTAATGTACGGGGATCGCTGGGCGGCACGGACTTGGAGGGCCGAAGGGCCTGTTTCCGGCTGTATATATATGATATGATATGATAGCGGAGTCAGGGGGTACGGGGAGAAGGCAGGAACGGGGTACTGATTGAGAAAGATCAGCCATGATCACATTGAATGGCGATGCTGGCTCGAAGGGCCGAATGGCCTCCTCCTGCACCTATTGTCTATCTATAACATTGGGTTGGTAAAGAGTGTCAAAGTTTACAGGGAGAAGGCAGGAGAATGGGGTTGAGTGGGAAAATAGATTAGCCATCGTCAAATGACAGAACAGACTTCATGGGCCGAATGGCCTAAATATGCTCCCATGTCTTTAGACTTCAGAGATACATACAGTGTGACAAGAAGCTCTTCGGCCCACCATGTCCGCGCCGACCAGTGATCGTACACCAACACTATCCCACACAATTTACCGAAGCCAATTTACCGGCCTACAAACCTGCACGTCTTTGGAGTGTGGGAGGAAGCCCACATGGTCACGGGGAGAACGTACAAACTGTGCACAGACGGGGGTCAGGATCGAACCCGGGTCTCGTACGCTGTAAAGCCGCAACTCTACCGCCGTGCCGCTGCGCACAGACGTGCCAAGCGCCTTGTGGATTGTGACTATTCCAGCAGGTTAACACTATAATAATAATAATAATAATAATAATGCATTACATTTATATAGCTCTTTTCATATACTCAAAGACGCTTTACAGGGATTTAGAGAACATAGAGAAGTGAATAAATAGATAAATAAGTAAACGAACAGAGAAAGGAGACAGAGGGTGAGGTGACCTTCAGTGGTTGAAGGCAGTGCTGAACAGGTGAGACTTCAACGATGTTTTGAATGTGGTGAGTGAGGAGGAGTCTCTGACGGTTTGGGGTAGTGAGTTCCATAGGGTGGGAGCAGCGATGGAGAAAGCCCTGTCCCCCCAGGATCTGAGTTTGGTCCGGATGTGGGAGGATAGGAGATTGGCAGCAGCAGAGCGGAGTGTGCAGGTGGGAGTGTGCCTGTGGAGGAGGTCGGTCAGGTAGGATGGGGCCAGGTTATGGAGGGCTTTGTAGGTTATGAGGAGGATTTTGTACTGGATTCTCTGGGGGATGGGGAGCCAGTGGAGTTTGTAAAGGACGGGGGTGATATGGTCACGGATCGGGGAGTGGGTGAGTAGACGGGCAGCGGAGTTTTGAATGTATTGAAGTTTACTGATGATTTTTGAGGGTGCGCCATAAAGGAGGCTGTTGCAGTAGTCCAGACGGGAGGTGATGAAGGCGTGGATGAGGGTTTCTGCAGCTGTGGAGGAGAGGGATGGACGGAGACGGGCAATGTTTTTGAGGTGGAAGAAGGCCCACTTGGGTGGGACAATTTTTACATTTGCCGAGCCAATTTTACCCACAATCCCCGCACGTCTTTGGAGCGGGGGAGGAAACCGGAGCACCCCGGAGGTCACGGGGAGAAAACGTGCGAACTCCGTGCAGACGGGCGCCAAGGAACCGCGGGCCAAAGAGACGCCAACAGAGCAATGAGACTAATTTGTGCCCCACTCGCCCGCCCGACCCCCCTGGCACAGTTTATACCATCCACCAGAGAAAATAGGTGCCAGGACTTATTGCTGGACCTTTCATTTCACTGCAGATCTTGTATGTGTATGTGCAAATAAACATGACTTGACTTGACTTGACGACCTTACCCAGTTTACCCTAGAAGAGGGTTGGAGGCATCAAGAACAATAGACAATAGGTGCAGGAGGAGGCCATTCGGCCCCTTCGAGCCAGCACCGCCATTCAATGTGATCATGGCTGATCATTCTCAATCAGTACCCCGTTCCTGCCTTCTCCCCATACCCCCTGACTCCGCTATCCTTAAGAGCTCTATCCAGCTCTCTCTTGAATGCATTCAGAGAATTGGCCTCCACTGCCTTCTGAGGCAGAGAATTCCACAGATTCACAACTCTCTGACTGAAAAGGTTTTTCCTCATCTCCGTGCTAAATGGCCTTACCCCTTATTCTTAAACTGTGTGGCCCCTGGTTCTGGACTCCCCCAACATTGGGAACATGTTTCCTGCCTCTAACGTGTCCAGCCCCTTAATAATCTTATACGTTTTGATAAGATCCCCTCTCATCCTTCTAAATTCAATATGATCATGGCTGACCATCCACAATCAGTGCCCCGTTCCTGCCTTCTTCCCATGCCCCCTGACTCCGCTATCCTTAAGAGCTCTATCCAGCTCTCTCTTGAAAGCATTCAGATAATTGGCCTCCACTGCCTTCTGAGGCAGAGAATTCCACAGATTCACAACTCTCTGACTGAAATTCCAGTGTATACAAGCCTAGTCGCTCCAGTCTTTCAACATACGACAGTCCCGCCATTCCGGGAATTAACCTAGTGAACCTACGCTGCACGCCCTCAATAGCAAGAATGTCCTTCCTCAAATTTGGAGACCAAAACTGCACACAGTGCTCCAGGTGCGGTCTCACTAGGGCCCTGTACAACTGCACACAGTACTCCAGGTGCGGTCTCACTAGGGCCCTGTACAACTGCACACAGTACTCCAGGTGCGGTCTCACCAGGGCCCTGTACAACTGCACACAGTACTCCAGGTGCGGTCTCACTAGGGCCCTGTACAACTGCACACAGTACTCCAGGTGCGGTCTCACTAGGGCCCTGTACAACTGCACACAGTACTCCAGGTGCGGTCTCACTAGGGCCCTGTACAACAGCACACAGTACTCCAGGTGCGGTCTCACTAGGGCCCTGTACAACTGCAGAAGGACCTCTTTGCTCCTATACTCAACTCCTCTCGTTATGAAGACCTAACACAGTTTGCCAACAACATAAAGCTGGTGGGCACGAAAGTAATTTAAACACAGGGGCAACATTGCATAACCATTTTAATAAGTTAGTACTCCCCCCCCCCCCACACACTGGTCCCCTCCAAAGAAAAAAAAAATGCAAGTTATACAATGTTGTTCAAATTCTTCAAATATAAATATTAATGCAAGCGCTTCATTTTAAATGCCGAAGAAGTATCTCTGCACATTAGGGCGGCACGGTGGCGCAGCGGTAGAGTTGCTGCTTTACAGCGAATGCAGCGCCGGAGACTCAGGTTCGATCCTGACTACGGGTGCTGCACTGTGAGGAGTTTGTACGTTCTCCCCGTGACCTGCGTGGGTTTTCTCCGAGATCTTCGGTTTCCTCCCACACTCCAAAGACGTACAGGTATGTAGGTTAATTGGCTGGGCAAATGTAAAAAATGTCCCTAGTGGGTGTAGGATAGTGTTAATGTGCGGGGATCGCTGGGCGGCGCGGACTTGGAGGGCCGAAAAGGCCTGTTTCCGGCTGTATATATATATGATATGATATGATATGATACACGATACTAGAGGAGATACTAGAGGAGCAAGATAGACCACTCGACCCTAAAAACCGCTGTACGTCAGTTACGCCATTTTCAGTGGGCAGAAACTTGCAGAGACGTTTAGAAAGGAAAATAACAAAAAAATCTGGGATGTATCCTGCATTTTAATGGTATCATCACACATAGTGTCCCCCCCAAAACACTGCAAGAGGCGGGTCTTCGCTTACTAAAATGGCGGCCTTGGCGTACAAAACGTCAGTAGAGGCAGTTTCAACGGAGTGGTTCCATCTTGTTCCTCTGGTGTCTTTGCTACTGATCGAGTCACTGGCGTTCCCCTTACTTTGCCCCATTTCCCTCCTCCCCCCCCCCCCCCCCCCCCCCCCCACAAAAAAAGGTCCGCTCTTACAGGTCGGTGCAGGTGACCGGGGTAAGGCCGTGGATGAGGAGCGTAGGCCCCAGGTCCTCGGTGAGGATGTCCAACTGCCGGAGGTAGCGGAGGGAGCGGGTGGCGTCGGCGGGAGGCCGGGGGAGGTAGAGGAACCGGACGGCCGTGTGGAAGCCCTGCCCCCGCACCAGGCGGTTGGCGGCGCGGAGGTAGTCGTCCGAGACGGGCGCCTGCTGGCCGCCCTCCCCCGGGTAGTCGTCCGAGGCAGGCGCCTGCTGGCAGTGCAGCGCCACCACCTGGTCCCAGGCGACGATCTTGATGGTGGCCTTAATGCGCAGCTTGTCCAGCAGCTCCCGCAGCGTCTCCTCTTTCTTCACCCAGCTCTCGTCGCCCGACTCGATGCACAGGAAAATGCGCAGGCGCGCCCCCTTCCAGGAGACGACCATGGTCAGCACGCAGGCCATCTGTAAGAGGAAGAGGCTGCACACGTCCACGTAGTGGCCGCTGTCGGGCCGCATCAGGTCCAGGGGCCAGACGTCGATGGACACCCTCTCAGGCCGCCCGCGGGCCTTGGCGAACAGGTCCTTCTTGTCCATGGCGCAGAAGTAGCGGGCCAGGCACACGTTCTTCTGCATCTTCAGGGCGTCCGAGACGATGGCCACGTACTCCAGCTCGGTCAGGCTCTTGCCGGCCTCGGCCCCGCGCACGGGCGGGAAGTGGGCCTGCAGCGAGGCGATGTCCACGCCGAAGTGGTCGTTCTCCTTGGTGTCCCGGAAGGCCGGGTCGCACAGGAAGTAGTCGTCGGGCACGCACTGGTCGTAGAAGCCGAGGACCAGGGTGTTGGGCTTCATCCCACCTGAAGGGGGCGTGGGGGGTGGGGTGGGGGGGTGGAGTGAGGGGGGGGTGGAGTGGAGTGGGTGAGGGGGGGTGGAGTGAGGGGGGTTGGAGTGGAGTGGGGGTGGAGTGGGGGGGTGGAGTGGAGTGGGGAGGAGGAGTGGAGTGGGGGGGTAGAGTGGAGGGGTAGTGGAATGGGGGGGTGGAGTAGGGGTTTGGAGTGGGGGGGTGGAGCGGGTGGGGGGGTGGAGTGGGGGGGTTGGAGGAGTGGGAGGGGGGGTGGAGTGGGGGGTGGGGGGGGTTGGAGTGGGGGGGTGGAGGAGTGGGGGGTGGAGGAGTGGGGGGGTGGAGTGGGGGGAGGGGGGTGGAGTGACGGGGTGGGGTAGTGGAAAGGTGGGGTGGGGGTTGGAGTGGGGGAGTGGAGGGGGGGGTAGAGTGGAGGGGTAGTGGAGTGGGGGAGTGTAGTTGGGGGGGTGGAGTGGGGGGGTGGAGTGGGGGGTTGGAGAGTGGGAGGGGGGGTGGGCGGTGGAGGGGGGGGTGGAGTGGGGGGGGTGGAGTGTGGGGGGGGGGTGGAGGGGGGGTGGAGTGGGTGTTTGGAGTGGGGGTTTGGAGTGGGGGTTTGGAGTGGGGGTTTGGAGTGGGGGTTTGGAGTGGGGGTTTGGAGTGGGGGGGGTGGAGTGGGGGGTTGGAGTGGGGGGTTGGAGGAGTGAGGGGGGGGTGGAGTGGTAGTGGAGTGGAGTGGAGTGGAGGGGGGTGGAGTGAGGGGGGGGTGGAGTGAGGGGGGGTGGAGTGGGGGGTTGGAGTGGGGGTTTGGAGTGGGGGGGTTGGAGGAGTGAGGGGGGGGTGGAGTGGTAGTGGAGTGGAGCGGAGTGGAGGGGGGTGGAGTGAGGGGGGGTGGAGTGGAGGGGGGGGGTGGAGTGGGGGGGTGGAGGGGGAGGGGGATGGAGTTAAGGGGGTGGGGGTGGGGTGGGGGGGGTGGAGTGGGAGTGGAGTGCGGGGGGTGGAGTGGGAGGGGGGGGGTGGAGTGGGGGGGGTAGGGGGTAGAGAGGGGGGTTGGGGGGTTTGGAGAAAGCAAGGGTACACCTGGTCAGTGGCCCCAACGCCAAGACAAGACAATCCAAAGGCAGACACAAAATTCCAGCAGTAACCCAGTGGGCCGAATGGCCTCCTCCTGCACCTATTGCCTATCAACACTATCCTATACCCACGAGGTACCATTTTTAGGCGGGCACAAAATGGCGGTAAATCAGCGGGTCGGGCAGCATCTCGGGAGAGAAGGAATGGCCGACGTTTCGGGTCGAGACCCTTCTTCTACTTCTGACTGATGTCAGGGGAGGAGGGGCGGGAACGACGATAGGATCGTAGACGTCAGGAGACAGGGAGACTAGCGGGAGAACTGGGAAGGGGAGGAGAGGGAGAGGGGAGAGGGGAGAGAGGAGACTTCATAGCAGTCCCTGATTCCCCTCTCCATCCCACCCCCCTTCCCAGTTCTCCCGCCGGTCTTCCCGTCTCCGTCTACATCCCATCTTTGTCCCGAACCCCTCCCCTGACGCCAGTCCGAAGAAGTAGAAGGGTCTCGGCCCGAAACGTCACCCGTTCCTCCTCTCCAGAGATGCCGCCCGACCCGCTGAGTTACTCCGCCATTTTGTGTCTGCCTTTGCTTTAAACCAATAAGCCAACCCCCCCCCCCCCCCCCTCCCCCCTCCTCCTCAAGAAGAAGTCTCAGTCTTTACCCAGCCCCTGCAACTGGTCACGATGGGACTTTAGACCTCAGCATAGATACAGCAAGCATAGCCACTTCCAAGTGTAGTCGAGCTGAACAAAGGCCACAAATGCCCCGTGGGCAGTTCGTAAGTGATAAGAGCAGAATTAGGCCATTCGGCCCATCAACGATACTCCACCATTCAATCACGGCTGATTTATCTCTCCCTCCTAGCCCCATTCTCCTGCCTTCTCCCCATAAACCCCTGACACCCGCACCAATCAAGAATTTTTCTACCTCTGCCTTAAAAATGCCAATAGACAATAGACAATAGGTGCAGGATGAGGCCATTCGGCCCTTCGAGCCTGTACGCACCGCCATTCAATGTGATCATGGCTGATCATTCCCAATCAGTACCCCGTTCCTGCCCTCTCCCCATACCCCCTCACTCCGCTATCCTTAAGAGCTCTATCTAGCTCTGTCTTGAATGCATTCAGAGAATTGGCCTCCACTGCCTTTTGAGGCAGAGAATTCCACAGATTCACAACTCTCTGACTGAAAAAGTTTTTCCTCATCTCAGTTCTAAATGGCCTACCCCTTATTCTTAAACTGTGTGTGGCCCCTGGTTCTGGACTCCCCCCAACATTGGGAACATGTTTCCTGCCTCTAACGTGTCCAACCCCTTAATAATCTTATACGTTTCGATAAGATCTCCTCTCATCCTTCTAAATTCCAGTGTGTACAAGCCTAGTCGCTCCAGTCTTTCAACATATGACAGTCCCGCCATTCCGGGAATTAACCTGGTGAACCTACGCTGCACGCCCTCAATAGCAAGAATATCCTTCCTCAAATTTGGAGACCAAAACTGCAAACAGTACTCCAGGTGCGGTCTCACTAGGGCCCTGTACAACTGCACACAGTACTCCAGGTGCGGTCTCACCAGGGCCCTGTACAACTGCACACAGTACTCCAGGTGCGGTCTCACTAGGGCCCTGTACAACTGCACACACTACTCCAGGTGCGGTCTCACCAGGGCCCGGTACAACTGTCGAAGGACCTCTTTGCTCCTATACTCAACTCCTCTTGTTATGAAGGCCAACATTCCATTGGCTTTCTTCACTGCCTGCTGTACCTGCATGCTTTCTTTCAGTGACTGGTGGAAACATCCTCCCCACACCCACTCTATCCAGGCCGCTCACTGTTCTGCACGTCTCAATGAGGTCCCCCCTCATCCTTCTAAACTCCAGCGAGTACAGGCCCAGTGCCGACAAACGCTCATCGTACGTTAACCCACTCATTCCCGGGATCGTTCTTGTGTAAAACCTCCTCTGGACCCTCTCCAGAGCCAGCACCTCCTTCCTCAGATACGGGGGCCCAAAATTGCTCCTCACATTACTCAAAAGGGTGGTGAATCTGTGGAAGTCATTTGGTACATCTCTGCAAATCTATAATCCCAACACTTCTCTGGTGCAAATCATACTTCAGTTAGGAAGGAGATGAGGAGAAATTTATTTCAGTCAGAGGGTGGTGAATCTGTGGGATTCTTTGCCACAGACGGCTGTGGAGGCCACAAGTCAGTGGGTAGTTTTTAAGGCAAAGATAGATAGATTCTTGATTAGTGCGGGTGTCAGGGGTTATGGGGAGAAGGCAGGAGAATGGGGTTAGGAGGGAGAGATAGATCAGCCGTGATTGAATGGCGGAGTGGACTTGATGGGCCGAATGGCCTAATTCTACTCCCTATCACGTATGAGCTTATTTTTCCTCATCTCAATCTTATACGTAAGTAAATTATTCTTTCCCGTTCACTATTTAGGTCACATTTCCATGAGATCGCCCTCCAGTTCCAAAGATATCTCCAGTTCACTAATCTCACCGATATAGAAGCTGCTATCCATAATACACCGATCAGCCAAAACATCATGACCACTGACAGGCAAAGTGAATAACATTGGTCATCGTGTTACAATGGCACCTGTCAAGGGGTGGGATGTATTAGGCAGCAAGTGAACAGTCAGTTCTTGAAGTTGACGTGTTGGATGCAGGAGAAATGGGCAGGAGTAAAGACCTGAGCGACTTTGACAAGGGCCAATTTGTTCTGGCCAGACGACTGGGTCAGAGCATCTCTGAAACGGCAAGGCTTGTGGGGTGCTCCCGGTCGGCAGTGGTGAGCACCGACCGACCGACAGTGGTCCGAGGAGGGACAAACCACAAACCGGCGACAGGCAGGGTGTTGGACGCCCAAGGCTCATCGACGCGCGAGGGCAACGAAGGCGATCCCGTCTGGTCCGAACCGACAGAAGGTCGACTGTGGCACAAGTCACGGGAAATGTTAATGGTGGTCACGGGAGGAATGTGTCACAATACACAGTGCATCGTACCCTGGGGCTGCACACGGAGGACCAACAGCATATTAGGCAGGCGGCCATCTTTTTTTGGCTCGGCAGGTCATAATGTTTTGGCTGATCGGCGTATTAGAGCTGCAGGCTCAAGTCGAGAAGCCCCATCCTCACCTAGTCCGGTGATATGCAGCAGATGCTGGACCCCTTGGCGCACAGAGGGCGACAATGTCAGATCCACGAAGGCCTTGACGTTCAACTTGTCCACGAGGCTGAGCCAGAAGTTGTACTGCGGGTGGATGGGGTCGGTTGGCAGGGTGTCTGAAAGAGACGATCAGAGGCAGAGTTTGGGAACAGCCCGCCCAATTACGCAATCGCCCAGACCCGCACGCAAACCAACCTCACCGACTCCATTTGTATATCTCACCTCGGCAAGGCCAGCAGCACAATCAAGGACCAGTCTCACCCCCACCGGCCACTCCCTCTTCTCCCCTCTCCCATCGGGGCAAGAGGTGCAGAAGTGTGGAAACACACACCTCCAGATTCAGGGAGAGTTTCTTCCTGGCTGTTATCAGGCAACTGAACCGTCCCACCACAACCAGAGAGCGGTGCTGAACTACTATCTACCTCAACTTCAGTAGTAACTACTACAACTTCAGATAGTTCCTCTGTCCCTCCCTTCCCCTCCTCCTTCCCAGTTCTCCCTCTGTCTTCCCGTCTCCACCTATATCCTTCCTTTGTCCCGCCCACCCCCGACATCAGTCTGAAGAAGGGTCTCGACCCGAAACGTCACCCATTCCTTCTCTCCCGAGATGCTGCCTGACCCGCTGAGTTACTCCAGCAATTTGTGAATAAATCGATTTGTACCAGCATCTGCAGTTATTTTCTTATACTATCTACCTCATTTGGAGACCCTCGGACTATCTTTCGAAGGTATCACAAAATGCTGGGGTAACTCAGCGGGTCAGGCAGCATCTCTGGAGAGAAGGAATGGGTGACGTTTCGGGTCGAGACCCTTCTTCAGACTGTCTTTGATTGGACCTTGATGTGAGAGGAGCAGAATTAGACCATTCTAGCCCCTAGAGCTCTATCTAACTCTCTCTTAAATCCATCCAGTGATTTGGCCTACACTGCCCTCTGTGGCAGAGAATTCCACAGATTCACAACTCTCTGGGTGAAAACGTTTTTTCTCACCTCAGTTTTAAATGGCCTCCCCTTTATTCTTAGACTGTGTGTGTGTGGCCCCTGGTTCTGGACTCCCCCAACGTTGGGAACGTTTTTCCTGCATCTAGCTTGTCCAAATCTGTCCTATCCATGTATCTGACTATTTCCTAAACGTTGGGATAGTCCCAGCCTCAACTACCTCCTTTTTTTTTTAGAGATACAGCGCGGAAACGGGCCCTTCGGCCCACCAAGTCCGTGCCGCCCAGCGATCCCCGCACACTAACACTATCCTACACCCACTAGGGACAATTTTTACATTTTACCCAGCCGATTAACCTACATACCTGCACGTCTTTGGAGTGTGGGAGGAAACCGAAGATCTCGGAGAAAACCCACGCAGGTCACGGGGAGAACGTGCAAACTCCGTACAGAAGGCGCCCGTAGTCAGGATCGAACCTGAGTCTCCGGCGCTGCATTCGCTGTAAGGCGGCAACTCTACCGCCGCGCCACCGTGCCGCCACCTGCCGGCGGCTCGTCCCGTACACACACCGCCCCTTTGCGTGGAAAATGTTACCCCCTCGGATCCCTATCAAGTCTTTTCTCCGTCTGTCCCCACGGGCCCAACTCACCGAGGTCTCCGATCTCCACGTGGCCCAGGACGAAGAGGCCCCCTTTCTTCAGGTCGTTGATGAAGGTGATCAGCTGGGCGCTGGTGCGTGGGTTGGCGACCATCAGCAGCATCTGGGGCCTCCAGAACTTGACGTGCTCCTTGCGGACATCCAGGAGCAGCAGATACTTCCTCACCTGGAACAGACCACCAGGGTCAATGGCCCCCAACCACCTCCAACAATAGACAATAGACAATAGACAATAGACAATAGACAATAGACAATAGGTGCAGGAGGAGGCCATTCGGCCCTTCGAGCCAGCACCGCCATTCAATGTGATCATGGCTGATCATTCTCAATCAGTACCCCGTTCCTGCCTTCTCCCCATACCCCCTGACTCCGCTATCCTTAAGAGCTCCATCTAGCTCTCTCTTGAATGCATTCAGAGAATTGGCCTCCACTGCCTTCTGAGGCAGAGAATTCCACAGATTCACAACTGAAAAAGTTTTTCCTCATCTCCGTTCTAAATGGCCTTACCCCTTTATTCTTAAACTGTGTGTGGCCCCTGGTTCTGGACTCCCCCAACATTGGGAACATGTTTCCTGCCTCTAACGTGTCCAACCCCTTAATAATCTTATACGTTTCGATGAGATCTGCTCTCATCCTTCTAAATTCCAGTGTGTACAAGCCTAGTCGCTCCAGTCTTTCAACATACGACAGTCCCGCCATTCCGGGAATTAACCTGGTGAACCTACGCTGCACGCCCTCAATGGCAATGTCCACTGACTTGTGGCCTCCACAGCCGTCTGTGGCAAAGAATCCCACAGATTCACCACCTTCTAACCAAAGAGATTCCTCCTCATCTCCTTCCTAAAGGAACATCCTTTAATGCTGAGGCTGTGGCCTCTGGTCCTAGACTCTCCCACTGGTGGAAACATCCTCTCCACATCTACTCTATCCAGGCCGCTCACTGTTCTGTACGTTTCAATGAGGTCCCCCCCATCCTTCTAGATTCCAGTGTATACTACCTCCAGGTGAGGCAGAGGTTCACCTGCACCTCCTCTAACCCCATCAACTGCATCCACTGCTCCAGGTTCGGCCTCCAGCACATCGGAGAGAAGGAACGGGCGACGTTTCGGGTCGAGAAGGGTCTCGAACCGAAACGTCACCCGTTCCTTCTCTCCAGAGACGCTGCCCGACCCGCTGAGTTACTCCGCCATTTTGTGTCCAACCTACGATTTGTACCTGCGGGACTTACCTGGTGGAAGATGAGGGCCTGGCTGATGTAGCCCCAACTACTGGTGGGAGACCGGTAGTGAATGACCACCAGCAGGATCAGCATCAGGACAATCCCACAGGAGGCGTAGACTGGATTGATCAGGAACATCATCACCAGGCAGCCGACGATCCCCAGCAAACACGTGTGCCAACTGAACAGTTGAAAGGTCGGCCTGGGGAGGGGGGTGGGGGGAGCAGAGGTGAGGACCCGAGGCGGGCGCAGCGGGTAGAGCTGCTGCCTCAAGCGCGCCAAAGACCCGGGTTCGATCCCGACCGCGGGCGCCGTCCGTACGATGTCTGCACGTTCTCCCCGTGACCTGCGTGGGTTTTTCCTCCGAAATCTTCGGTTTCCTCCCACACTCCAAAGACGTGCAGGTTTGTACGCTAATTGGCTTGGTGTAAATGTAAATTGTCCTTGGTGTGTGTGTGTGTGTGTGTGGGATAGCGTCAGTGTGCGGGGATCGCTGGTCGGCGCGGACCCGGTGGGCAAAAGATACTAGAGCAAGATGGACCGTCCGCCATTTTAGTAAGCGAAACCCGCCTCTCGCTCTGCCTCTCGCAGTGTAATCAGTGTTTTGGGGGAACAGTATGTGTGATGATACCATTAAAATGCAGAATATATCTCATCTGCCAATTCACAGATTTTTGTTATTTTTCTTTTTAAATGTTTCTACAAGTTTCTGCCTACTAAAATGGCCGCCGTGACGCACTACGGTTTTTAGTCGAGTGGTACATCTTGCTCCTCTAGTATCTTTGGGCCGAAGGGCCTGTTTCCGCACTGTATCACTAAACTAAACTGTACTGAGCATAGTGGAAATCCTTTTGCATTGTTACAAATACAGCACCACTAATAACCATAGATACTAGAGCAGAGCAAGATAGACCACTCGACCCTAAAAACCGTAGTACGTCACGGCGGCCATTTTAGTCGGCCGAAACTTGCAGAAACATTTAAAAAGAAAAATAACAAAAATCTGTGAATTGATAGATGAGATATATTCTGCAATTTAATGGTATCATACAATACAATACAATATATCTTTATTGTCATTGTACAGGGGTACAACGAAATTGGGAATGCGCCTCCCATACGATACTCTTCCCCCAAAACACTGATTACACTGCGAGAGGCAGAACGAACGGCGGGTTTTGCTTACTAAAATGGCGGGGTTTGCCTACTAAAATGGTGGGGTTTGCCTACTAAAATGGTGGGGTTTGCCTACTAAAATGGTGGGGTTTGCCTACTAAAATGGCGGGGTTCCGTCTACTAAAATGGTGGGGTTCGCCTACTAAAATGGTGGGGTTTGCCTACTAAAATGGTGGGTTTTGCCTACTAAAATGGCTGGTTTGCCTACTAAAATGGCGGGTTTTGCATACTAAAATGGCGGGGTTTGCCTACTAAAATGGTGGGTTTTGCCTACTAAATTGGCGGCGTTTGCCTACTAAAATGGCGGGGTTTGCCTACTAAAATGGTGGGTTTTGCTTACTAAAATGGCGGGGTTTGCCTACTACAATGGTGGATTTTGCTTACAAAAATGACTCCTTTGCGAACAGCTTCATCCCCAGGGCCATAGCTGCTATGAACCGGTCCTGCTGAGCCGGATGGCCACAACGCATAGATCAACTTGCACTTTACCCTGTCCAAAACTGTTACAACTGTTCGTTTCGTTGGGTTGCTGCTGTCTAAATTACCTAAATTAGTGCATCGTATGGGAGGCGCATTCCCAATCTCGTTGTACCCCTGGGTACAATGACAATAAAGATATATTGTATTGTATTGTATTGTACACTTCAGTATAGGCGATTTTGACGGAGTGGTTCATCTTGCTCCTCTAGTAT
This sequence comes from Rhinoraja longicauda, assembly GCF_053455715.1. NCBI lineage: Eukaryota > Metazoa > Chordata > Chondrichthyes > Rajiformes > Arhynchobatidae > Rhinoraja > Rhinoraja longicauda. The sequence goes on from NC_135986.1 coordinate 6,012,605, forward strand.
CTTTGTTTCGGCCCACCGGGTCCGTGCCGACCAGCGATCCCCGTGCACTAATGATCCTCCCACACACACTTACGCTATCCCATACACTGTGCGAGGCAGAGCGGAGGGCGGGTTTTGCCTACTAAAATGGCGGACGTCCCGCTCCTTTGCGTGCGACACTTCAGTATAGGCGATTTCGACGGGAGTGGTTCATCTTGGTCCTCTAGTATCTTTGCTAATAACTACCTGAAGTTGGGGGCAGAGGCCCACTCAAGGGATAAGCAGGCGAGATCCACGGCGGCGTAGGCCATCAGGAAGAAGATGGTGACGATCCCAGCGATGGTGTTCAGCTTCCCAGCAAACAGCACTAACTGGAAGAGAAAACAAAGCCAAGCATTTGCGTCGGTAGGAATCCCAGTTCAGTTTATCGCCACAAGGTCCTTCTGCAGTTGTACAGGGCCCTAGTGAGACCGCACCTGGAGTACTGTGTGCAGTTGTACAGGGCCCTAGTGAGACCGCACCTGGAGTACTGTGTGCAGTTGTACAGGGCCCTAGTGAGACCGCACCTGGAGTACTGTGTGCAGTTGTACAGGGCCCTAGTGAGACCGCACCTGGAGTACTGTGTGCAGTTTTGGTCCCCAAATATGAGGAATGATATTCTTGCTATTGAGGGTGTGCAGCGCGTAGGTTTACTAGGTTAATTCCCAGAATGGCAGGACTGTCATATGTTGAAAGACTGGAGCGACTAGGCTTGTATACACTGGAATTTACAAGGATGCGAGGGGATCTTATCGAAACGTATAAGATTATTAAGGGGTTGGACACGTTAGAGGCAGGAAACATGTTCCCAATGTTGGGGGAGTCCAGAACCAGGGGCCACACACAGTTTAAGAATAAGGGGTCGGCCATTTAGAACGGAGATGAGGAAAAACATTTTCAGTCAGAGAGTTGTGAATCTGTGGAATTCTCTGCCTCAGAAGGCAGTGGAGGCCAAGTCTCTGAAAGCATTTAAGAGAGAGCTAGATAGAGCTCTTAAGGATAGCAGAGTCAGGGGGTATGGGGAGAAGGCAGGAACGGGGTACTGATTGAGAATGATCAGCCGTGATCACATTGAATGGTGGTGCTGGCTCGAAGGGCCGAATGGCCTCCTCCTGCACCTATTGTCTATTGTCACGTGTGCCGAGGTACAGTGAAAAGCTTTAAGGGCCTGTCCAACTTAGGTGATTTTAAGGCGACTGCCGGCGACTAGGCTGTGGCCGAACGTTTGCCGGGGTGTCGCGGGGATGATCGTGAGGAGTCTTCAATGAATCGTAGCGGATCTCGGCGCGCCGAGGAAAAAAATTCCCGCTAGAAATTTCTCGGCGACAGCTGGCTTGTCGCCAGGTATCGCTGCTTATCGCGGGCGCTGTCTGTCGCACGCTGTCCCCAGGTTTGCTAGGTTGTCGCAGGTGCGTTTGGAAGCGCGTAGCATTAAATTAAGAGAAGGCATTTGAAGATGCCAGAAGATAGTTTTGTTCGGCTAATTTATTTACCGCCGGGACATTTGACGGGTAGATCAGAGGCGACGGTTTGACGGTCAGGTAAGCGTGGGGATTTGGCGATGTTTCCGAAGACGGTGTCATCTCTTAGCCGGGTGCTAGTTTCACAAAGAAAGTGACTTGTATCGACCTGACTCGGCATTGTCGCGGTCGTGGTCATTGTGGTGGTCATTGTGGTCATTGTCATGGTCATTGTGGTCATTGTGGTCATTGTCATGGTCATTGTGGTCATTGTCATGGTCATTGTCGTGGTCATTGTCGTGGTCATTGTGGTGGTCATTGTCGTGGTCATTGTCGTGGTCATTGTGGTCATTGTGGTGGTCATTGTCGCGGTCATTGTCGTGGTCATTGTCGCGGTCATTGTCGTGGTCATTGTGGTCATTGTCGTGGTCATTGTCATGGTCATTGTCGTGGTCATTGTCATAGAAACAGAAAATAGGTGCAGGAGTAGGCCATTCGGCCCTTCGAGCCTGTACGCACCGCCATTCAATATGATCATGGCTGATCATCCAACTCAGTAGCCTGTACCTGCCTTCTCTCCATACCCCCTGATCCCTTTAGCCACAAGGGCCACATCTAACTCCCTCTTAAATATAGCCAATGAACTGGCCTCAACTACCTTCTGTTGCAGAGAATTCCACAGACTCACCACTCTCTGTGTGAAAAAATGTTTGCTCATCTCGGTCCTAAAAGACTTCCCCCTTATCCTTAAACTGTGATCCCTTGTTCTGGACTTCCCCAACATGTTGGCATTCATAGCGAGGGGATTTGAGTATAGGAGCAGGGAGGTTCTGCTGCAGTTGTACAGGGCATTGGTGAGACCGCACCTGGAGTATTGCATACAGTTTTGGTCTCCTAATCTGAGGAAAGACATTCTTGCCATAGAGGGAGTACAGAGGAGGTTCGCCAGATTGATCCCTGGGATGAAGAAAGACTGGATAGACTCGGCTTGTACTCGGTGGAATTTAGAAGATTGAGGGGGGATCTTATAGAAACGTACAAAATTCTTAAGGGGTTGGACAGGCTGGATGCAGGAAGATTGTTCCCGATGTTGGGGAAGTCCAGAACAAGGGGTCACAGCTTAAGGATAAGGGGGAAGTCTTTTAGGACCGCGATGAGAAAGTTTTTTTTCACACAGAGAGTGGTGAATCTGTGGAATTCTCTGCCACAGAAGGTAGTTGAGGCCAGTTCATTGGCTATATTTAAGAGGGAGTTAGATGTGGCCCTTGTGGCTAAAGGGATCAGGGGGTACGGAGAGAAGGCAGGTACGGGATACTGAGTTGGATGATCAGCCATGATCATATTGAATGGCGGTGCGTACAGGCTCGAAGGGCCGAATGGCCTACTCCTGCACCTATTTTCTATGTTTTCTATGTTTCTATGTCATAGTGGTAATTGTCACGGTCATTGTGGTCGTTGTCGCGGTCATTGTCGTGGTCATTGTGGTCATTGTGGTCATTGTTGTGGTCATTGTGGTCATTGTGGTCATTGTCGTGGTCATTGTGGTCATTGTGGTGGTCATTGTGGTGGTCATTGTCGTGGTCATTGTCGTGGTCATTGTCGTGGTCATTGTCGTGGTCATTGTGGCCATTGTGGTCATTGTCGTGGTCATTGTGGTCATTGTCGTGGTCATCGTGGTCATTGTGGTCATTGTGGTCATTGTGGTGGTCATTGTCGTGGTCATTGTGGTCATTGTGGTGGTCATTGTCGTGGTCATTGTCGTGGAGACAATACACGATTGCAATCGAGCGTGCAGATACATAAAAGGGAATAACGTTTAATGCAAGATAAAGCCAGCAAAGCCCGATCAAGGATAGTCCGACGGTCTCCGATGAGGTAGACGGTAGTTCAGCACTGCTCTCTGGTTGTGGTAGGACGGTTCAGATGCCTGATAACAGCCGGGAAGAAACCAAAGATACCAGAGGAACAAGATAGACCACTCCACCCTAAAAACCGTAGTACGTCAAGGCGCCATTTTAGTCGGCAGAAACTTGCAGAAACATTTAAGAAGAAAAATAACACAAATCTGTGAATTGATAGATGAGATGTATTCTGCATTTTAATGGTATCATCACACATACAGGCAACTGAACCATCCTACCACAAGCAGGGCAGTGTAGGCCCGGAGGCCGTAGTAGTCCAGGACAGTGTAGGCCCGGAGGCCCGGGCGCCGCCTAATGGAGGTTGCATAGCAACCCGCCTCCCAGCCCGGGCTGCCGCCATTGGTGGAGCGGGAGCACGTGGCCGCTGGCTGGGTGAGGTCACGTGGGGCGCGGGGCGGTGACGTCACCCTTTGTCCCTTATTTGGGATTGAGATAGTTGGCAACCCTAATAACAATGGTGTCCAGAACTGAACACACAATACTCTCAATGCAGTCTCACCAACATCGTTTACAACCTGCAACAGGACCTCCCAACTATATTCTATAAGAAAATAACTGCAGATGCTGGTACAAATCGAAGGTATTTATTCACAGAATGCTGGAGTAACTCAGCGGGTCGGGCAGCATCTCTGGAGAGAAGGAATGGGTGACGTTTCGGGTCGAGACCCTTCTTCAGACTGAAGAACTATATTCTATACTCAATAATCTGACTGATGAAGGCCAATGTGCCAAAAGCTGTCTGGACCACCGTACCTACCTGTGAATCAACACCTGCTTCGCTCAGAGCTCCTAGATCCCTCTGCTCGACAACACTCCCCAGGGGCCTACCATTCGTTGTGTGGATCCTGCAGAGGGTGGTGAATCTGTGGGATTCTTTGCCACAGGCGGCTGTGGAGGCCACAAGTCAGTGGGTATTTTTAAGGCAGAGATGGATAGATTCTTGATCAGTGCGGGTGAGAGAGGTTGTGGGGAGAAGGCAGGAGAATGGGGTTAGGAGGGAGAGGTAGATCAGCCGCGATTGAATGGCGGAGTGGACTCAATAGACAATAGACAATAGGTGCAGGAGGAGGCCATTCAGCCCTTCGAGCCAGCACCGCCATTCAATGCGATCATGGCTGATCACTCTCAATCAGTACCCCGTTCCTGCCTTCTCCCCATACCCCCTCACTCCGCTCTCCTTAAGAGCTCTATCCAGCTCTCTCTTGAAAGCATCCAACGAACTGGCCTCCACTGCCTTCTGAGGCAGAGAATTCCACACCTTCACCACTCTCTGACTGAAAAAGTTCTTCCTCATCTCCGTTCTAAATGGCCTACCCCTTATTCTTAAACTGTGGCCCCTGGTTCTGGACTCCCCCAACATTGGGAACTATGTTTCCTGCCTCTAATGTGTCCAATCCCCTAATTATCTTATATGTTTCAATAAGATCCCCCCTCATCCTTCTAAATTCCAGTGTATACAAGCCCAATCGCTCCAGTCTTTCAACATACGACAGTCCCGCCATTCCGGGAATTAACCTAGTGAACCTACGCTGCACGCCCTCCATAGCAAGAATATCCTTCCTCAAATTTGGAGACCAAAACTGCACACAGTACTCCAGGTGCGGTCTCACCAGGGCCCGGTACAACTGTAGAAGGACCTCTTTGCTCCTATACTCAACTCCTCTTGTTATGAAGGCCAACATTCCATTGGCTTTCTTCACTGCCTGCTGTACCTGCATGCTTCCTTTCATTGACTGATGCACTAGGACACCCAGATCTCGTTGAACTCCCCCTCCTCCTAACTTGACACCATTCAGATAATAATCTGCCTTTCTATTCTTACTTCCAAAGTGAATAACCTCACACTTATCTACATTAAACTGCATCTGCCATGTATCCGCCCACTCACACAACCTGTCCAAGTCACCCTGCAGCCTTATTGCATCTTCCTCACAATTCACACTACCCCCCAGCTTAGTATCATCGATGGGCCGAGCGGCCTAATTCTGCTCCTATTATTTATGGAGTCAAAAAAATCTCCAGGATGGAGCTTTTACGCTTCAGACTTACCTGAACCAAGAGCCAGGTGTAGAGGACAGCAACCCAGGGGTTTCCAGTCTTGGACGTTCTCTTTGCAGGGGCTAGCAACACACCTACAGGGAAATCACAGCAGTTATTCCACTCAGCCCACGTTTCCTGGCCTCTCCCACTCATAAGGTCATAAGTGATAGGAGTAGAATGAGGCCGTTCGGCCCATCAGGTCAACTCCGCCATTCACTTGTGGCCGATCTATCTCTCCATCCCAACCCCATTCTCCCGCCTTCTCCCCGTAACCCCTGACACCCGCACTAATCAAGAATCTATCTATCTCTGCCTTAAATACATCCACTGACTTGTGGCCTCCACAGCCGTCTGTGGCAAAGAATCCCACAGATTCACCACCCTCAATAGACAATAGGTGCAGGAGGAGGCCATTCGGCCCTTCGAGCCAGCACCGCCATTCAATGTGATCATGGCTGATCATTCTCAATCAGTACCCCGTTCCTGCCTTCTCCCCATACCCCCTGACTCCGCTATCCTTAAGAGCTCTATCTAGCTCTCTCTTGAATGCATTCAGAGAATTGGCCTCCACTGCCTTCTGAGGCAGAGAATTCCACAGATTCACCACTCTCTGACTGAAAAAGTTTTTCCTCATCTCAGTTCTAAATGGCCTACCCCTTATTCTTAAACTGTGGCCCCTGGTTCTGGACTCCCCCAACATTGGGAACATGTTTCCTGCCTCTAACATGTCCAACCCCTTAATAATCTTATACGTTTCGATAAGATCTCCTCTCATCCTTCTAAATTCCAGTGTATACCAGTCGCTCCAGTCTTTCAACATATGATAGTCCCGCCATTCCGTGAATTAACCTAGTAAACCTACGCTGCACGCCCTCAATAGCGAGAATATCCTTCCTCATATTTGGAGACCAAACCTGCACACAGTACTCCAGGTGCGGTCTCACTAGGGCCCTGTACAACTGCAGAAGGACCTCTTTGCTCCTATACTCAACTCCTCTTGTTATGAAGGCCAACATTCCATTGGCTTTCTTCACTGCCTGCTGTACCTGCATGCTTCCTTTCATGGCTGATCATTCTCAATCAGTACCCCGTTCCTGCCTTCTCCCCATACCCCCTCACTCCGCTATCCTTAAGAGCTCTATCCAGCTCTCTCTTGAAAGCATCCAACGAACTGGCCTCCACTGCCTTCTGTGGCAGAGAATTCCAAACCTTCACCACTCTCTGACTGAAAAAGTTCTTCCTCATCTCCGTTCTAAATGGCCTACCCCTTATTCATATCATATCATATATATACAGCCGGAAACAGGCCTTTTCGGCCCACCAGGTCCGTGCCGCCCAGCGATCCCCGTACATTAACACTATCCTACACCCACTAGGGACAATTTTTACATTTACCCAGCCAATTAACCTACATACCTGTACGTCTTTGGAGTGTGGGAGGAAACCAAAGATCTCGGAGAAAACCCACGCAGGTCACGGGGAGAACGTACAAACTCCTTACAGTGCAGCACCCGTAGTCAGGATCGAACCTGAGTCTCCGGCGCTGCATTCGCTGTAAAGCAGCAACTCTACCGCTGCGCTACCGTGCCCCTTGTTCTGGACTCCCCCAACATTTTAGAACATGTTTCCTGCCTCTAATGTGTCCAATCCCCTAATTATCTTATATGTTTCAATAAGATCCTAAAAGACTTCCCCCTTATCCTGAAACTGTGACCCCTTGTTCTGGACTCCCCCAACATCGGGAACAATCTTCCTGCATCTAGCCTGTCCAACCCCTTAAGAATTTTGTACGTTTCTATGAGATCCCCCCTCAATTTTCTAAATTCCAGCGAGTCTATCCAGTCTTTCTTCATATGAAAGTCCTGCCATCCTTTGGAATTAATCTGGTGAACCTTCTCTGTACTCCCTCTATGGCAAGAACGTCTTCCCTCAGATTAGGAGACCAAAACTGTGCGCAATACTCCAGGTGCGGTCTCACCAAGGCCCTGTACAACTGCAGCAGAACCTCCCTGCTCCTATACTCAAATCCCCTCGCTTATTTACTTATTTATGTTTACACAGTTGCTGATTACCTCACAGGATGGCTGATGCATAATGAATGAGTGTATCCTGAGCCATCTGACATGTTGTAGATATGTATAGGCCTGTGCCTTGGAAGAATTTAGAGGTTTTGCTGTCAAATTGTGCATTTGTATTTGTGACATGATGTTGTTATAGATAAAGAACAAAATGGAGGGGAATGTAATGCATTATGTCATTCCTATTGTATCTTTCCTTCAATAATAATAAATATTAAAAAAAACAAAAGGCGAAGAACGATGGTTAAATCTCTGTAAGTCACCCCGACGATCTCTGTAAGTCACCATACTTTGCATCCACCTCTTTAAAATCTACCCATTTCCCTCCCCCCCCAAAATCTAAGCAGCATTGCTTGCCGAAAAGCGAAGGGTTTGGATCGAGTGGTTCTGGGGAAGGACGTGCTGGCCCTGGAGAGGGTCCAGAGGAGGTTTTACGCAAGAACGATCCCAGGAACGGGTGGGTTAACGTACGATGAGCGTTTGTGGGCACTGGGCCTGTACTCGCTGGAGTTTAGAAGGACGAGGGGGGGGGACCTCATTGAGACGTGCAGAACAGTGAGCGGCCTGGATAGAGTGGATGAGGAGAGGATGTTTCCACTAGTGGGAGAGTCTAGGACCAGAGGGCACAGCCTCAGAATTAAAGGTCGTTCTTTTAGGAAGGAGATGAGGAGGAATTTCTTCAGTCAGAGGGCGGCGAATTTGTGGGATTCTTTGCCACAGACGCCCTGACTCCGCTATCCTTAAGAGCTCTATCCAGCTCTCTCTTGAATGCACTCAGAGAATTGGCCTCCACTGCCCTCTGAGGCAGAGAATTCCACAGATTCACAACTCTCTGAGTGGAAAAGTTTTTCCTCGTCTCTGTTCTAAATGGCCGACCCCTTATTCTTAAACTGTGTGTGGCCTCAACTCCACATTGTCCCATTCTGTCCCTTACCCAAGATCCACTCAGTTACAGGGGTATCTTGGGAGCCCCATGATTTTTGCATGCTCCTGCCCCACTGGACCTGTCTCATTGAATCTCGACTCTAACAAGAATGAGGGGGGGAACCTGAGAAATCACAGAGGTGGGAGGTGCAGGTGAACCTCTGTCTCACCTGGAAAGACTGTTTGGGTCCTTTGATGGAGTTGAGGGGGGGAGGTAAAGGGACAGGCGTTGCATCTCGTGCGGTTGCCTGGGGAAAGTGCCCGGGGATGGGGTGGTTTGGGTGGGAAGGGACGAGTGGACCAGGGAGTTACGGAGGGAACGGTCTCTGCGGAACGCGGGGAGGGGAGGGGATGGGAAGATGTGGCCAGTGGTGGGGGGTCCCGTTGTAGGTGACGGAAATGTTGGCGGATGATATGTTGGATCCGCTGGCTGGTGGGGTGGAAGGTGAGAACGAGGGGGACTCTGTCCTTGTTGCGAGTGGGGGTGGGAGGGGGAGCAAGAGCGGAGCTGCGGGATGTAGAAGAGACCCTAGTGAGAGCCTCATCTATAATGGAGGAGGGGAAGACCCGTTTTCTGAAGAACGAGGACATCTCGGAAGCCCCAGTCTGAAACACCTCATCCCGGGCGCAGATGCGGCGTAGACGGAGGAATTGGGAGTAGGGGATAGATTTTTTGCAGGGGGCCGGATGGGAAGATGTGTAGTCCAGATAGCTGTGCGAGTCGGTGGGCTTGTAGTAAATGTCCGTCACTAGTCTGTCTCCTGTGATGGAGATGGTGAGGTCCAGAAACGGGAGGGAGATGTCAGAGATAGTCCAGGTATATTTAAGGGAACCTAATTGGAACATACAGAACAGTGAGCGGCCTGGATAGAGTGGATGTGGGGAGGATGTTTCCACTAGTGGGAGAGTCTAGGACCAGAGGGCACAGCCTCGGAATTGAAGGACGTTCCTTTAGGAAGGAGATGAGGAGGAATTTCTTCAGTCAGAGGGCGGTGAATTTGTGGGATTCTTTGCCACAGACGGCTGTGGAGGCCACAAGTCAGTGGATGTATGTAAGGCAGAGATAGATAGATTCTTGATTAGTGCGGGTGTCAGGGGTTACGGGGAGAAGGCAGGAGGATGGGGTTGGGAGGGAGAGAGAGACCACAACAGGATGAGAGGAGATCTTATCGAAACGTATAAGATTATTAAGGGGTTGGACACGTTAGAGGCAGGAAACATGTTCCCAATGTTGGGGGAGTTCAGAACCAGGGGCCACACACAGTTTAAGAATAAGGGGCATGCCATTTAGAACTGAGATGAGGAAAAAGTTTTTCAGTCAGAGAGTTGTGAATCTGTGGAATTCTCTGCCTCAGAAGGCAGTGGAGGCCAATTCTCTGGATGCTTTCAAGAGAGAGCTGGATCAAGCTCTTAAGGATAGCGGAGTCAGGGGGTACGGGGAGAAGGCAGGAACGGGGTACTGATTGAGAATAATCAGCCATGATCACATTGAATGGCGGTGCGTACAGGCTCGAAGGGCCGAATGGCCTCCTCCTGCACCTATTGTCTATTGTCTATTGTTGGAGGTGGTTGGGGGCCATTGACTCTGGTGGTGTGTTCCAGGTGAGGAAGTATCTGCTGCTCCTGGATGTCCGCAAGGAGCACATCAAGTTCTGGAGGCCCCAGATATAACAGCCTGACCGCGGGAGAAGACGGCAGGGGAAGAGAAAAGACATTGTGGCCTTCCATCACAGTGACGAGGTGACTGGAGGGCCCTCTTGCTATGGAGGGCGTGCAGCGTAGGTTCACTAGGTTAATTCCCGGAATGGCGGGACTGTCGTATGTTGAAAGGCTGGAGCGATTGGGCTTGTATACACTGGAATTTAGAAGGATGAGGGGGGGATCTTATTGAAACATATAAGATAATTAGGGGATTGGACACATTAGAGGCAGGAAACATGTTCCCAATGTTGGGGGAGTCCAGAACAAGGGGCCACACAGTTTAAGAATAAGGGGTAAGGCCATTTAGAACGGAGATGAGGAAGAACTTTTTCAGTCAGAGAGTGGTGAAGGTGTGGAATTCTCTGCCTCAGAAGGCAGTGGAGGCCAGTTCGTTGGATGCTTTCAAGAGAGAGCTGGATAGAGCTCTTAAGGATAGCGGAGTCGGGGGGTATGGGGAGAAGGCAGGAACGGGGTACTGATTGAGAGTGATCAGCCATGATCGCATTGAATGGCGGTGCTGGCTCGAAGGGCTGAATGGCCTCCTCCTGGACCTATTGTCTATTGTCTATTGTCTATATTGGAGGAGACTCACTGTGATGGATGTTTCTTTTTGTTTGAGTGTGTGTGTGTGTGTGTGTGTGTGTGTTCACTTATTGTTATTGCTCCTGTCATTGGACTTTGGAAAGCATATGTACAAATAAAAATAAAAGACACATTTGTTACAGAGTTCTTACATAAGCTTCAATTTTTAAATTTTTAAAGAGAGAAAATAAAAAATAAAGAAGGAAAAAAAAAAGAAAAAAAAAAAAAAATTATAAACTATTGGGAAGAGAGAATAAGAGAATGAAAAAAAAGATATAACTATAAAAATTAAAGGGGGTAGATCCGGGAGACAATAACCACAGTTGTACATCCAACCCTTAACTCAAGTTTCAACTTTTAATTAAAAAATTTTAAAAGCAAACCCATTTACTTTTCTAAAAATTCAATAAATGGAGACCATATTTTAAAAAATAACTCAGGTTTGTCAATTAAGGCAAATCTTATTTTTTCCAAATGCAGGGTCTCTGTCATTTCCGTAGTCCACATTTTAATTGTGGGGGTTATTGGTTTTTTTCCAAAATTTAAGTATTAATTTTTTCGCAGTTATTAGACTGTAATCAAGAAAATGTACCTGACTTGTTGTAAAGTTTGTAGGAAATGTTCTGATAATCCTAATATAATTAATTTTGGCTCCCCAACCCCCAGAGAATCCAGTACAAAATCCTCCTCATAACCTACAAAGCCCTCCATAACCTGGCCCCATCCTACCTGACCGACCTCCTCCACAGGCACACTCCCACCTGCACCCTCCGCTCTGCCGCTGCCAATCTATCCCCCCACATCCGGACTAAACTCAGATCCTGGGGGGACAGGGCTTTCTCCATCGCTGCTCCCACCCTATGGAACTCACTACCCCAAACCGTTAGAGACTCCCCCACACTCACAACATTCAAAACATCACTGAAGTCTCACCTGTTCAACACTGCCTTCAACCACTGAAGGTCACCTCACCCTCTGTCTCCTTTCTCTGTTCATTTATTTATTTACTTATTTATCTATTTATTCATTTCCCTATGTTCTCAAAATCTCTGTAAAGCGTCTTTGAGTATATGAAAAGCGCTATATAAATAAAATGTATTATTATTATTATTATTATTATATCCAATTGCTTGTTGATAACTTTAGAAACTATTAAAAAAATCTCCAACCAGAAATTTTGCATTTTTATGCAAGTTACGAAAATATGAGTTAAATTAGCTTCTTGAAATTGACATTTCCGTAGTCCACATTTTAATCTTTCATTTCACTGCGCATTTATGTGCATGGGGCAAATGAACTTGACCTGAATTGAGATGGATCGGCCGTGATCGGATGGCGGAGCGGACTGGATGGGCCGTTTCCGCTGCTGTCACTGACAGGGCGTGCCTCTGCGTGACTCGAGGCCCGTTGGGCGGGGGGGTGGGTGGGGGGGTGGGGGGAGAGCTGGCTCACCAAACAGGTCGTCCCGGGCCAGGGCGTGAAGGATCCTCGACGCTCCGATCAGCGTGCTCATGGACGCGGACAGCGAAGCCCCGTACACGCCGATCATCACGAACGGCGGCCAGATGTTGATTTGCCGGAAGAAGCCGTAGTCTCCCTGGAGCAGCAGCCTGCGCAGAGACAGAACCTCCTCAAACACATCGCGGGGACGCCCGCCCACACACACAACAGACACTAGGTGCAGGAGGAGGCCATTCGGCCCTTCCAGCCAGCACGCACCGCCATTCAATGTGATCATCATCATCGTCATATCATATATATACAGCCGGAAACAGGCCTTTTCGGCCCACCAAGTCCGCGCCGCCCAGTGATCCCCGCACATTAACACTATCCTACACCCACTCGGGACAATTTTTACATTTACCCAGCCAATTAACCTACATACCTGTACGTCTTTGGAGTGTGGGAGGAAACCGAAGATCTCGGAGAAAACCCACGCAGGTCACGGGGAGAACGTACAAACTCATTACAGTGCAGCACCCGTAGTCAGGATCGAACCTGAGTCTCCGGCGCTGCATTCGCTGTAAAGCAGCAACTCTACCGCTGCGCTACCGTGCCGCCCATGGCTGATCATCCACAATCAGTACCCCGTTCCTGCCTTCCCCCCATACCCCCTGACTCCGCTATCATTAAGAGCATCACAAAAAGTCATAGAGCGTGCAAGCAAGCAACAGTAGCATTGAAACATGGAACATAGAACAATAGGTGCAGGAGGAGGCCATTCAGCCCTTCCAGCCAGCACCACCATTCACTGTGATCATGGCTGATCATTCTCAATCAGTACCCCGTTCCTGCCTTCTCCCCATACCCCCTGACTCCGCTATCCTTAAGAGCTCTATCTAGCTCTCTCTTGAATGCATTCAGAGAATTGGCCTCCACTGCCTTCTGAGGCAGAGAATTCCACAGATTTACAACTGAAAAAGTATTTCCTCATCTCCGTTCTAAATGGCCGACCCCTTATTCTTAAACTGTGTGGCCCCTGGTTCTGGACTCCCCCAACATTGGGAACATGTTTCCTGCCTCTAACGTGTCCAACCCCTTAATAATCTTATACGTTTCGATAAGATCCCCTCTCATCCTTCTAAATTCAATGTGATCATGGCTGACCATCCTCAATCAGTTCCCCGTTCCTGCCTTCTTCCCATGCCCCCTGACACCGCTATCCTTAAGAGCTCTATCCAGCTCTCTCTTGAAAGCATTCAGATAATTGGCCTTCACTGCCTTCTGAGGCAGAGAATCCCACAGATTCACAACTCTCTGGGTGAAAAAGTTTTTCCTCATCTCACTCCTAAATGGCCGACCCCTTATTCTTAAACTGTGTGACCCCCTGGTTCTGGACTCCCCCCCAACATTGGGAACATGTTTCCTGCCTCTAACGTGTCCAACCCCTTAATAATCTTATACGTTTCGATAAGATCCCCTCTCATCCTTCTAAATTGAATGTGATCATGGCTGACCATCCACAATCAGTACCCCGTTCCTGCCCTCTCCCCACACCCCCTGACTCCGCTATCCTTCAGAGCATCACGGAAAGTCATAGAGCATGCAAGTCTTGCAGCAGTAGCATAGAAACATAGAACATAGAAAAATAGGTGCAGGAGGAGGCCATTCGGCCCTTCGAGCCAGCACCGCCATTCAATATGATCGTGGCTGATCGTCCAAAATCAGTTCCCCCCCCCCGTTCCTGATTTCTCCCCCACATCCCTTGATTCCGTTAGCCCCTAGAGCTCTATCCAACTCTCTCTTAAATCCATCCAGTGAATTGGCCTCCACTGCCCTCTGTGGCAGAGAATTCCACAAATTCACAACTCTCTGGGTGAAAAAGTTTTCTCCTCACCTCAGTTTTAAATGGCCTCCCCTTTATTCTTAGACTGTGTGTGTGTGTGTGTGTGTGGCCCCCTGGTTCTAGACTCGCCCAAAATTGCAGAACATTATTCCTGCATCTAGCTTGTCCAGTCCTCCAAACCTCTCCTGTCCATGGAACTGTTTGCTAAACATTGGGATAGTCCCAGCCTCAACTACCTCCTCCGGCAAGCTCGTTTTCCTGCACAGCTAGCTTGTCCAGTGCTTTTATAATCTCCCTCTCATCCTTTTAGACTCCAGTCAATACAAGGCCCAGTCTTTACAATCTTTCCTCAGGCCCCCTTCCCAAGAGCCCAAAACCGCTCCTCCAAAATGGCGGCTCCTTACCTGTCACAGGTGAAGCTGACCATGAGGAAGAGCAACAGGTAAACCAGCAGGGTGTAGATCACAGCGATGATGGTCCCTTTAGGAATGGCATAGCTCGGATTCCTCAGATCTCCTGCGAAACAGAAAAACAAAGTAATCACCCACAGACCAGAGGTACAGTAACTCAATGGGCCGAAGGGCCTGCTTCCACGCCGTGCCTCTAAACTAAACTAAGATCATCATTCACGCATTCATAGAAACATAGAAACATAGAAAATAGGTGCAGGAAGAGGCCATTCGGTCCTTCGAGCCAGCACTGCCATTCATTGTGATCACGGCTGATCGTCCACAATCAGTAACCCGTGCCTGCCTTCTCCCCATATCCCTTGATTCCACTAGCCCCTAGAGCTCTATCTAACTCTCTCTTAAATCCATCCAGTGAATCGGCCTCCACTGCCCTCTGTGGCAGAGAATTCCACAAATTCACAACTCTCTGGGTGAAAAAGTTCCTTCTCACCTCAGTTTTAAATGGCCTCCCCTTTATTCTTAGACTGTGTGGCCCCTGGTTCTGGACTCGCCCAACGTTGGGAACATTCTTCCTGCATCTAGCTTGTCCAGTCCTTTTGTAATTTTATACGTCTCTATAAGATCCCCCTCTCATCCTTCTAAACTCCAGTGAATACAAGCCCGGTCTTTTCAATCTTTCCTCATATGACAGTCCCGCCATCCCGGGGGATCAATCTCGTGAACCTACGCTGCACTGCCTCAACTCGTTCGAATCATGCATTTGCACAGCAAAACAGGACACCAATTGTCCCACAGGAGGCCATTTGCAATAGCGACAATTAAACCTTAAAGGAGTAGGAAAAGGAGTTGGGAAATATGGTGTACATGCTGCCAAGTGGCACCAGAAGTTTCTCCTCATCTACGTTCCTGAAAGAACGTCCTTTAATTCTGAGGCTGTGCCCTCTGGTCCTAGACTCTCCCACTAGTGGGAACATCCTCTCCACATCCACTCTATCCAAGCCTGGTCTTCATTGACCCCAGCTATTTACAATATACATTAATGACTTAGACGAGGGGATTAAAAGTACCATTAGCAAATTTGCAGATGATACTAAGCTGGGGGGCAGTGTGAATTGTGAGGAAGATGCAATAAGGCTGCAGGGTGACTTGGACAGGTTGTGTGAGTGGGCGGATACATGGCAGATGCAGTTTAATGTAGATAAGTGTGAGGTTATTCACTTTGGAAGTAAGAATAGAAACGCAGATTATTATCTGAATGGTGTCAAGTTAGGAGGAGGGGGAGTTCAACGAGATCTGGGTGTCCTAGTGCATCAGTCACTGAAAGGAAGCATGCAGGTACAGCAGGCAGTGAAGAAAGCCAATGGAATGTTGGCCTTCATAACAAGAGGAGTTGAGTATAGGAGCAAAGAGGTCCTTCTACAGTTGTACCGGGCCCTGGTGAGACCGCACCTGGAGTACTGTGTGCAGTTTTGGTCTCCAAATTTGAGGAAGGATATTCTTGCTATGGAGGGCGTGCAGCGTAGGTTCACTAGGTTAATTCCCGGAATGGCTGGAGTGTCGTATGTTGAAAGGCTGGAGCGATTGGGCTTGTATACACTGGAATTTAGAAGGATGAGGGGGGATCTTATTGAAACATATAAGACAATTAGGGGATTGGACACATTAGAGGCAGGAAACATGTTCCCAATGTTGGGGGAGTCCAGAACAAGGAGCCACAGTTTAAGAATAAGGGGTAGGCCATTTAGAACGGAGATGAGGAAGAACTTTTTCAGTCAGAGAGTGGTGAAGGTGTGGAATTCTCTGCCTCAGAAGGCAGTGGAGGCCAGTTCGTTGGATGCTTTCAAGAGAGAGCTAGATAGAGCTCTTAAGGATAGCGGAGTGAGGGGATATGGGGAGAAGGCAGGAACGGGGTACTGATTGAGAGTGATCAGCCATGATCGCATTGAATGGCGGTGCTGGCTCGAAGGGCTGAATGGCCTCCTCCTGCACCTATTGTCTATTGTCTATTGTCTATTCTACATGCTGCCAAGTGGCACCAGAAGTTTCTCCTCATCTACGTTCCTGAAAGAACGTCCTTTAATTCTGAGGCTGTGCCCTCTGGTCCTAGACTCTCCCACTAGTGGGAACATCCTCTCCACATCCACTCTATCCAGGCCTGGTCTTCATTGACTTGATTCCACCACATCCTACGTACGCTACAACTTTCTCCAGGTTCATCCCTGTTTGTACTCACCAAACCAGGGATAGGCACAGAGTGCTGGAGCAACTCAGCGGGTCAGGCAGCATCTCCGGTGAAAAAGGATGGGCAGACGGGTCAGGGCCCAAAAGGCTTGCATTCACCGGAGTTTAGAAGGATGAGAGGGGGGGTCTTACAGAGACGTATAAAATTTAAAAAGGACTGGTCAAGCTAGATGCAGGAAAAATGTTCCCCCATGTTGGGCGAGTCCAGAACCAGGGGCCACACACACACACAGTCTGAGAATAAAGGGGAGGCCATTTAAAACTGAGGTGAGAAGGAACTTTTTCACCCAGAGAGTTGCGAATTTGTGGAATTCTCTGCCACAAAGGGCAGTGGAGGCCAAATCACTGGATGGATTAAAGAGAGAGTTAGATAGAGCTCTAGGGGCTAATGGAATCAAGGGATATGGGGAGAAGGCAGGCACGGGTTACTGATTGTGGACGATCAGCCGCGATCACGATGAATGGCGGTGCGTACAGGCTCAAAGGACCCAGCAGCTCAAATATGACAAAATGGCGGAACTCATGCAAGGCAGCCAAGCTCTGGGTGGGAAGGAGAGAAACTGGACAATGGGAGGCACCAGCTCACCAGGAATAGGAGTAGAATTAGGCCATTCGGCCCATAAAGCCTCCTCCGCCATTCAATCGTGGCTGATCTATCTCTCCCTCAGTGCCCTCCCCGGGCACTTTCCCCTGCAACCGCACGAGATGCAACACCTGTCCCTTTACCTCCCCCCTCGACTCCATCCAAGGACCCAAACAGTCTTTCCAGGTGAGACAGAGGTTCACCTGCACCTCCTCCAACCTCATCTATTGCATCCGCTGCTCCAGATGTCAACTTATTTACATCGGCGAGACCAGGCGCAGGCTCGGCGATCGCTTCGCTCGACACCTGCGCTCGGTCCACCTCAACCAATCTGATCTCCCAGTGGCTCAGCACTTCAACTCCCCTCCCACTCCCAGTCTGACCTTTCTGTCATGGGCCTCCTCCAGTGCCATAGTGAGGCCCACTGGAAATTGGAGGAACAGCACCTCATATTTCGCCTGGGCAGCTTGCAGCCCAGCGGTATGAACATCGACTTCTCCAACTTTAGATAGTTCCTCTGTCCCTCTCTTCCCCTCCTCCTTCCCAGTTCTCCCTCTATCTTCCCGTCTCCACCTATATCCTTCCTTTGTCCCGCCCCCCCTGACATCAGTCTGAAGAAGGGTCTCGACCCGAAACGTCACCCATTCCTTCTCTCCCGAGATGCTGCCTGACCCGCTGAGTTACTCCGGCATTTTGTGAATAAATACCTTCGATTTGTACCAGCATCTGAAGTTATTTTCTTGTAGGAAATGTAGAAGGAAATCATTACCTGACATGTTAGACCCGGCCATGATACCAGTGCAGCCATTAAACATCACTGCAAACACTGTCGCAAATGTCATGATGGTGCCAGTAGTGTAATCCGCAGAGTAATCATCTGCAAAGCAAAACAAATGGTGATGCATGTCCACATAACCCATCGCTAGGTATTGATTCACACAATGCCGGAGTAACTCAGCGGGTCAGGCAGCATCTCAGGAGAGAGGGAATTGGTGACGTTTCGGGTCGAGACCCTTCTTCAGACTGATGTCAGGGGGGGCGGGACAAAGGAAGGATCTAAGTGGAGACGGGAAGATAGAGGGAGATCTGGGAAAGGGGAGGGGAAGAGAGGGACAGAGGAACTATCTAAAGTTGGAGAAGTCGATGTTCATACCGCCGGGCTGCAAACTGCCCAAGCGAATTTCCGATTTCCCTCCAATTTCCGGTGGGCCTCACTATGGCACTGGAGGAGGCCCATGACAGAAAGGTCAGACTGGGAGTGGGAGGGGGAGTTGAAGTGCTCAGCCACCGGGAGATCAGGTTGGTTAAGGCGGACCGAGCGAAGGTGTTGAGCGAAACTCCCCCCTTCCCAGATCTCCCTCTGTCTTCCCGTCTCCACCTATATCCTTCCTTTGTCCCGCCCCCCCTGACATCAGTCTGAAGAAGGGTCTCGACCCGAAACGTCACCCATTCCTTCTCTCCTGAGATGCTGCCTGACCCGCTGAGTTACTCCAGCATTTTGTGAAATAAATACGTTCGATTTGTACCAGCATCTGCAGTTATTTTCTTACACAACCCATCGCTACGGTTGCCAACTGTCCCGTATTAGCCGGGACATCCCGTATTTTGTGCTAAATTGGTTTGTCCGTATGGGACCGCCCTTGTACTGTATTAGGCCCGGGGGGGCGCTGTAGGCCCGGACAGTGTAGGCCCGGACACTGTAGGCCCGGACACTGTAGGCCTGGACAGTGTAGGCCCGGACACTGTAGGCCCGGACAGTGTAGGCCCGGACAGTGTAGGCCCGGACAGTGTAGGCCCGGACAGTGTAGGCCCGGACAGTGTAGGCCCGGACAGTGTAGGCCCGGACACTGTAGGCCCGGACACTGTAGGCCCGGACACTGTAGGCCCGGACACTGTAGGCCCGGACACTGTAGGCCCGGACACTGTAGGCCCGGACACTGTAGGCCCGGACACTGTAGGCCCGGACACTGTAGGCCCGGACACTGTAGGCCCGGACACTGTAGGCCCGGACACTGTAGGCCCAGGGGCCACTGTAGGCCCAGCGGTCAGTGTAGGCTAACGGAGTGTGTTCGGGGAGCGGGGCCGAGTATATACGCCCAACGGAGGTTGTGTGGCAACCCGCCTCCTGGCCTGGGCGGCCGCCATCGGTGGAGCGGGAGCACGTGGCCGCTGGCTGGGTGAGGTCACGTGGGGGCGCGGGGCGGTGACGTCACCTTTCGTCCCTTATTTGGGAGTTAGAAAGTTGGCAACCCCCTACCCATCCACAACTCACACCAATTCTTGCAGCGGTTTAGGAATGATTTCGACCCAGGCTGTTCCAGGCCACAAGAATAACACAAAGACAAAAATTACAGAAGCAAGATTTCCTTAAACAAAACCCCACAGATTCTGGAAACACTCAACAGGTCAGCCAGGAAAGCATCAATGGACAAAACTGAACCAAAAGGGTCTCGATCCGAAACGTCACCCACTCCTTCTCTCCTCAGATGCTGCCTGACCCGCTGAGTTACTCCAGCATTTTGTGTCTACCTTGGATTTCTACCAGCATCTGCAGTTTTCTTTCCTGCTATCCAGCGTGGCTTCGTTATAGAGCGATACAGCGTGGAAACAGTCCCTTCGGCCCAACTTGCCCCATCTACACCAGTCCCACCTGCCTGCGTTAGGCCCATGTCCTTCCAAACCTGTCCTATCCAAGCACCTGTCTAACTGTTTCCGAAACCTTGCGATGGTCCCTGCCTCAACTACCTCCTCCAGCAGCTCGTTCCCTACACCCACAGTCCTTTGTGCGAGAAAAAATTGCCCCCTCGGGGAGTGCTGTAGGCCCAGACGCCTTAGGCCCGGACTCTGTAGGCCTGGACGCCGTAGGCCCGGACTCCGAAGGCCCGGACTCCGTAGGCCCGGACTCTGTAGGCCCGGACTCCGTAGGCCCGGACTCTGTAGGCCCGGACACCGTAGGCCCGAACACTGTAGGCCCGGACTCCGTAGACCCGGACACTGTAGGCCCGGACACCGTAGGCCCGAACACTGTAGGCCTGGACTCCGTAGACCCGAACACTGTAGGCCCGGACACCGTAGACCCGAACACTGTAGGCCCGGACACCGTAGGCCCGGACTCTGTAGGCCCGGACTCCGTAGGCCCGAACACTGTAGGCCAGGACTCTGTAGGCCCGGATGCCGTAGGCCCGGACTCCGTAGGCCCGGACACTGTAGGCCCGGACTCCTTAGGCCCGGACTCCGTAGGCCCGGACTCCGTAGGCCCGGACTCCGTAGGCCCGAACACTGTAGGCCAGGACTCTGTAGGCCCGGATGCCGTAGGCCCGGACTCCGTAGGCCCGGACACTGTAGGCCCGGACTCCTTAGGCCCGGACTCCGTAGGCCCGCACTCCGTAGGCCCGGACTCTGTAGGCCCGGACTCCTTAGGCCCGGAATCCTTAGGCCCGGATTCCGTAGGCCTGGACTCCGTAGGCCCGGACACTGTAGGCCCGGACTCTGTAGGCCCGGACTCTGTAGGCCCGGACACCGAAGCTAGGGACTTGTGCACTCACCCATGAAGTTGCGCTGCAGGGTGGCCAGGTCGAAGCCCGTGTAGTTGGTGGGGATGACCCGGCTGGTGTTGCCAGTCTGCCTCACGATCCAGACGACCTTGGGGCCGACGGCGAAGAAGCTGGCGAAGATGGTGATGAGTACGATGTGGACCATGAGGAATATCAGGAAGCTGGCCTTGGCGTAGATCTGCGCGCCCACCAGGCAGACCAACAGGCAAAGCAGCAGGATGCTCGAGGCGTAGAGGACGTCGTAGAGATAGCTCTGAGGAAGCACGTGGACTCCTCTATGCTCCGTTTCCGCTGCGAGAAGCAATTGTACAACAAGCAGGATGAGAGGGGGATCTTATCTTATAGAGTGATAATAGAGCAGAGCAAGATAGGCCACTCGACCCTAAAAACCGTAGTGCGTCACGGCGGCCATTTTAGTCGGCAGAAACTTGCAGAAACATTTAAAAAGAAAAATAGCAAAAATCTGTGAATTGATAGATGAGATATATTCTGCATTTTAATGGTATCATCACTATAGACAATAGACAATAGGGGCAGGAGGAGGCCATTCGGCCCTTCGAGCCTGTACGCACCGCCATTCAATGTGATCGTTGCTGATCATTCTCAATCAGTACCCCGTTCCTGCCTTCTCCCCATACCCCCTGACTCCGCCACCCTTAAGAGCTCTATCTAGCTCTCTCTTGAATGCATTCAGAGAATTGGCCTCCGCTATCCTTAAGAGCTCTATCTAGCTCTCTCTTGAATGCATTCAGAGAATTGGCCTCCACTGCCTTCTGAGGCAGAGAATTCCACAGATTCACAACTCTCTGACTGAAAAAGTTTTTCCTCGTCTCAGTTCTAAATGGCCGACCCCTTATTCTTAAACTGTGGGCCCTTGTTCTGGACTCCCCCAACATTGGGAACATGTTTCCTGCCTCTAACGTGTCCAACCCCATAATAATCTTGTACGTTTCGATAAGATCTCCTCTCATCCTTCTAAATTCCAGTGAGGATTTTAGTCCATTATAAAAGGACTGGACAAGCTAGATGCAGGAAAGATGTTGGGGGAATCCAGAACCAGGGGCCACACAGGCATAATCACATTGAATAGGCAATAGGTGCAGGAGTAGGCCATTCGGCCCTTCGAGCCAGCATGGCTCGAAGGGCCGAATGGCCTACTCCTGCACCTATTGTCTATTGCCTACAATAAAGGGGAAGGCCATTTAAAACTGAGGTGGGGAAGAACTTTTTCAGGCAGCGAGTTGTGAATCTGTGGAATTCTCTGCCTCAGAGGGCAGTGGAGGCCAATTCTCTGGATGCATTCAAGAGAGAGCTAGACAGAGCTCTTAAGGATAGCGGAGTCAGGGGGTACGGGGAGAGGGCAGGAACGGGGGTACTGATTGAGAATGATCAGCCGCGATCACATTGAATGGCGGTGCGTACAGGCTCGAAGGGCCGAATGGCCTCCTCCTGCACCTATTGTCTATTGTCTATTGACACAGGTTCAAGGTGAAGGGGGGGAGAAAGATTTAATAGGAACCTGAGGGGTAACTTTTTCACACAGAGGGTGGTGGGTGTGTGGAACGAGCTGCCGGAGGAGGTAGTTGAGTCTATTGCCTACAATAGTTCTACCCGACACACACACACACACACACACACACACACACACACACACACACACACACACACACACACACACACACACACACACACACATTGGGGAATATTTACAGGAGCCACTTAACCCACAAACCTGCTTATCTTTGGAACATGGGAGAAAACCGGAGCACTGGTGGACAACTCTGGGTCTTGCGTCTATTCATTTCGCAAGCCGTGCCGCTGAGGGGATAAAAGACCGAAGTGGGTGGGACAGGTTCAGCTGGGATAAATAGACAATAGACAATAGGTGCAGGAGTAGGCCATTCAGCCCTTCGAGCCAGCACCGCCATTCAATGCGATCATGGCTGATCACTCTCAATCAGTACCCCGTTCCTGCCTTCTCCCCATACCCTCTCACTCCGCTATCCTTAAGAGCTCTATCCAGCTCTCTCTTGAAAGCATCCAACGAACTGGCCTCCACTGCCTTCTGAGGCAGAGAATTCCACACCTTCACCACTCTCTGACCGAAAAAGTTCTTCCTCATCTCCGTTCTAAATGGCCTACCCCTTATTCTTAAACTGTGTGTGGCCCCTTGTTCTGGACTCCCCCAACATTGGGAACATGTTTCCTGCCTCTAATGTGTCCAATCCCCTAATTATCTTATATGTTTCAATAAGATCCCCCCCTCATCCTTCTAAATTCCAGTGTATACAAGCCCAATCGCTCCAGCCTTTCAACATGAAGAACGACCCGCTCATTATCGGTCTCGCGCGAGGGGTAGAATGGCCTCACCTGCATTTGGCAGCTCCCCGAACACATCCAGAAGGGCTTCCACCAACCCGAGAACGTAAACGGCGCAGGAGCAGACGTTTGCAAGGAAGAACATCAGCCCAATGCTCCCACCAAACTCCGGGCCTAGCGTGCGGCTGATCATAACTGGAAGCCCAGCGTTAAGGAAACAGAGGGGGGGAAAAACCAACCAACCGATGACTCAGAGGGCAGACACAAAACGCCGGAGTAACTCAGCGGGTTCGCCAGCCCCATCTGCCCGCGTTTGGCCCACATCCGCACAGTTGCGTGCAGTTTTGGTCTCCTAATCTGAGGAAAGACGTCCTTGCCATAGAGGGAGTACAGAGAAGGTTCACCAGTCATCGAAAGTAGGCAAGAAAGTAGGTCAGTCTGAAGAAGGGTCTCGACCCGAAATGTCACCCATTCCTTCTCTCCCGAGATGCTGCCTGACCTGCTGAGTTACTCCAGCATTTTGTGAATAAATTGAAAGTAGGCATGCAGGTGCAGCAGGCAGTGAAGAAAGCCAATGGTATGTTGGCATTCATAGCGAGGGGATTTGAGTATAGGAGCAGGGAGGTTCTGCTGCAGTTGTACAGGGCATTGGTGAGACCGCGCCTGGAGTATTGCGTACAGTTTTGGTCTCCTAATCTGAGGAAAGACATTCTTGCCATAGAGGGAGTACAGAGAAGGTTCACCAGATTGATTCCTGGGATGGCAGGACTTTCATACGAAGAAAGACTGGATAGACTGGGCTTGTACTCGCTGGAATGTAGAAGATTGAGGGGGGATCTTATAGAAGATCAGCCAACTTATGAGAGTGATCAGCCATGATCGCATTGAATGGCGGTGCTGGCTCGAAGGGCTGAATGGCCTCCTCCTGCACCTATTGTCTATTGTCTATTGAAACTTACAAAATTCTTAAGGGGTTGGACAGGCTAGATGCGAGAAGATTGTTCCCGATGTTGGGGAAGTCCAGAACAAGGGGCCACACAGTTTAAGGATAAGTGGGGGAGTCTTTTAGGACCGAGATGAGAACGTTTTTTTTCCACACAGAGAGTGGTGAGTCTGTGGAATTCTCTGCCACAGAAGGTAGTTGAGGCCAGTTCATTGGCTATATTTAAGAGGGAGTTAGATGTGGCCCTTGTGGCTAAAGGGATCAGGGTGTATGGAGAGAAGGCAGGTACGGGATACTGAGTTGGATGATCAGCCATGATCATATTGAATGGCGGTGCGTACAGGCTCGAAGGGCCGAATGGCCTCCTCCTGCACCTATTTTCTATGTTTCTATCCCTTCAAACAGTCCTAACCAGCTGGGCGGGAGAATGAGACTGTGAACAGCTGACAGAGTCATCTGAAACCTCCAGAGTCTTAACCCCAGACGGAGACCACACCTGGAGTACTGTGTACAGTTTTGGTCTCCGAATTTGAGGAAGGACGTCCTTGCAATTGAGGCAGTGCAGCGTAGGTTCACGAGATTGATCCCCCGGGATGGCGGGACTGTCATATGAGGAAAGATTGAAAAGACTGGGCTTGTATTCGCTGGAGTTTAGAAGGATGAGAGGGGATCTTATAGAGACGTATAAAATTACAAAAGGACTGGACAAGCTAGAGGCAGGAAAAATGTTCCCAGTGTTGGGCGAGTCCAGAACCAGGGGCCACACACACACAGACTAAGAATAAAGGGGAGGCCATTTAAAACTGAGGTGAGGAGGGACTTTTTCACCCAGAGAGTTGTGAATTTGTGGAATTCTCTGCCACAGAGGGCAGTGGAGGCCGAATCACTGGATGGATTTAAGAGAGAGTTAGATAGAGCTCTAGGGGCTAGTGGAATCAAGGGGTATGGGGAGAAGGCAGGCACGGGTTACTGATTGTGGACGATCAGCCGTGATCACAATGAATGGCGGTGCGTACAGGCTCGAAGGGCCGAACGGCCTCCTCCTGCACCTATTGTCTGTGTTTCTATGGAACCGTAGAGGGTGTCGCAAGGAACTGTAGATGATGGTTGACACCAAAGATGGACGTCTTTGGTGCGAACACAGCAGGTCAGGCAGCGTCTCCGGAGGAAAGGAATAGGTGACGTTTCGGGTCATGGAAACATAGACAATAGGTGCGGGAGGAGGCCATTCGGCCCTTCGAGCCTGTACGCACTGCCATTCAATACGATCATGGCTGATCATTCTCAATCAGTACCCCGTTCCTGCTTTCTCCCCATATTTTTTGATTTAGAGATACAGCGCGGAAACAGGCCCTTCGGCCCACCGGGTCCGTGCCGCCCAGCGATCCCCGCACACACTAACACTATCCCACACCCACTAGGGACAATTTTTTACATTTGCCCAGCCAATTAACCTACAAACCCGCACGTCTTTGGAGTGTGGGAGGAAACCGAAGATCTCGGAGAAAACCCACGCAGGTCACGGGGAGAACGTGCAAACTCCGTACAGACGGCGCCCGTAGTCGGGATCGAACCCGAGTCTCCGGCGCTGCATTCGCTGTATGGCGGCAACGGTAGCGCAGCGGTAGAGTTGCTGCTTTACAGCGAATGCAGCGCCGGAGACTCAGGTTCGATCCTGACTACGGGTGCTGCACTGTAAGGAGTTTGTACGTTCTCCCCGTGACCTGCGTGGGTTTTCTCCGAGATCTTCGGTTTCCTCCCACACTCCAAAGACGTACGGGTATGTAGGTTAATTGGCTGGGTAAATGTAAAAATTGTCCCTAGTGGGTGTAGGATAGTGTTAATGTGCGGGGATCGCTGGGCGGCACGGACTTGGAGGGCCGAAAAGGCCTGTTTCCGGCTGTATATATATGATATGATATGATAACTCTACCGCTGCGCCACCGTGCCGCCCTTGATGGCTTTAAGGGAGCGAGACCCTTCTTCAGTGTCAGGGGAGGGGGAGACTTGAGGTTAGGAAGAGGTACAGAGAACAAATGAATGAAAGGTACGCAAAAGGACAAATCAAATTGTCCCGGCAATGACGATCAAGGGAAAGGTGGGGCCCACAATGGTCCAATGTTGGCTGCGGAGGAGATGGGAACGAGTGGGCAGTGGGGGGGGGGGGGGGTGGCAGAAGAAACCGGGGGGGTGGTGGGGCAAAAGGATACAGTAAGCCCCGCCGCCCCTCACGGCTCCATTGGTGGAAATGGCGCAGACCGATAACACGGTCAGACTGATGATGATGTAAGCTACGACCAGCATCAGCAACGATTCCAGGAAGCCCGCCTGGCCAATGACGAAACCTGCGGAGACAGAGAGAGAGAGTACAGGTAAACAACAACAAGGTGGCGCAGCGGTAGAGCCTCCGCCTTACAGCGAACGCAGCGCCGGAGACCCGGGTTCCATCCCGACTACGGGCGCCGTCCGTACGGAGTTTGTACGTTCTCCCCCCCGTGAGGTTTTTCTCCGAGATCTTCGGTCTCCTCCCGCACTCCAAAGACGTGCAGGTTTGTAGGCGGCACGGCGGCGCGGCGGTAGAGTTGCCGCCTTTACAGCGAATGCAGCGCCGGAGACCCGGGTTCGATCCCGACTACGGGCGCCGTCTGTACGGAGTTTGCACGTTCTCCCCGTGACCTGCGTGGGTTTTCTCCGAGATCTTCGGTTTCCTCCCACACTCCAAAGACGTGCGGGTTTGTAGGTTAATTGGCTGGGTAAAATGTAAAAATTGTCCCTAGTGTGTGTGTAGGATAGTATTAGTGTGCGGGGATCGCTGGGCGGCGCGGACCCGGTGGGCCGAAGGGCCTGTTTCCACGCTGTATCTCTAAACTAAAACTGGAAAATCTTGCGTCTCATAAATCATACTTTATTAGCCAAGTATGTTTTGCAACAACATACGAGGAATTTCATTTGCCGTACGATCGTAACAATGAAAAGCAACGAAACACACAACATTTATTTCAACGTGAACGTCCACCATAGTGACTCTTCCCCAAACTCCTCACTGTGATGGAAGGCGAAGAAAAATAGTTCCATCTCCTTCCCTTCTTTGTCCTCCCGCGGTCGGGGGCCTCGAACCTTCCGTTGACGGGACGATCTTGGCTTCCCGTAGCCGACGGCAGGCCTTGCTCGTCGGGGTGATCAAGCTCTTGCATCGAGGGGTATCTCAGCTTTTCCCCCACTCTGGGCGATCTACCCCCGAGTCGGGGCTAGTCGAACATCGTGCGGCTTTTGGAGATTCCCGTCGTCGGTCTCAACCCGAGACTGCGAGCTCCATCGATGTTAAAGTCCGCAGGCCGCGCGCGGTTGGAGCGTCGATCCCGGGCAAGGGATCGCCAAAATATTCCCACTGTTTGACGTGTTAAAACAAAAATATGGAACCTCGGGCAGCGATCGAAGAGGGAATAATAATAATAATAATAATGCATTTTATTTATATAGCGCTTTTCATATACTCAAAGACGCTTTACAGAGATTTTGAGAACATAGGGAAATGAATAAATAGATAAATAAGTAAATAAATAAATGAACAGAGAAAGGAGACAGAGGGTGAGGTGACCTTCAGTGGTTGAAGGCAGTGCTGAACAGGTGAGACTTCAGTGATGTTTTGAATGTGGTGAGTGTGGAGGAGTCTCTGACGGTTTGGGGTAGTGAGTTCCATAGGGTGGGAGCAGCGATGGAGAAAGCCCTGTCCCCCCAGGATCTGAGTTTGGTCCGGATGTGGGGGGATAGGAGATTGGCAGCGGCAGAGCGGAGGGTGCAGGTGGGAGTGTGCCTGTGGAGGAGGTCGGTCAGGTAGGATGGGGCCAGGTTATGGAGGGCTTTGTAGGTTATGAGGAGGATTTTGTACTGGATTCTCTGGGGGATGGGGAGCCAGTGGAGTTTGTAAAGGACGGGGGTGATATGGTCACGGATCGGGGAGTGGGTGAGTAGACGGGCAGCGGAGTTTTGAATGTATTGAAGTTTACTGATGATTTTTGAGGGTGCGCCATAGAGGAGGCTGTTGCAGTAGTCCAGACGGGAGGTGATGAAGGCGTGGATGAGGGTTTCTGCAGCTGTGGAGGAGAGGGATGGACGGAGACGGGCAATGTTTTTGAGGTGGAAGAAGGAATGATTATTTCTTTAGACTGGAGATACAGCACGGAAACAGGCCCTTCGGCCCACGCCGACCAGCGATCCCCGTACTAACACTATCCCACACATCAGGGACAATTTGTGATTTTTACCGAAGACAATCCAGGGAATTGCATTCAGCGAACGCAGCGAAAGGGCGGTCACGGTGGCGCGGCGGTAGAGTTGCCACCTTTACAGCGAATGCAGCGCCGGAGACCCGGGTTCGATCCCGACTACGGGCGCCGTCTGTACGGAGTTTGTACGTTCTCCCCGTGACCCGCGTGGGTTTTCTCCGAGATCTTCGGTTTCCTCCCGCACTCCAAAGACAGTAGACAATAGACAATAGACAATAGGTGCAGGAGGAGGCCATTCAGCCCTTCGAGCCAGCACCGCCATTCAATGCGATCATGGCTGATCACTCTCAATCAGTACCCCGTTCCTGCCTTCACCCCATACCCCCTCACTCCGCTATCCTTAAGAGCTCTATCCAGCTCTCTCTTGAAAGCATCCAACGAACAGGCCTCCACTGCCTTCTGAGGCAGAGAATTCCACACCTTCACCACTCTCTGACTGAAAAAGTTCTTCCTCATCTCCGTTCTAAATGGCCTACCCCTTATTCTTAAACTGTGGCCCCTTGTTCTGGACGTGCAGGTGTGTAGGTTAATTGGCTGGGCAAATGTAAAAATTGTCCCTAGTGTGTGTGTGGGATAGTGTCAGTGTGCGGGGATCGCCGGGCGGCACGGACTCGGTGGGCCGAAGGGCCTGTTTCCGCGCTGTATCTCTAAATCTAAATCTAAAAAAAAAATCTAAATCAATTAACCTACAAACCTGTACACAATTTTGGAGTGTGCAGGTTTGTAGGTTAATTGATTTAGATTTTTTTTCCCGATTTAGATTTAGAGATAGAGCGCGGAAACAGGCCCTTCGGCCCACCGGGTCCGCGCCGCCCAGCGATCTTTCGAGCGTGGGAGGGAAACCAGAGCCCCCGGAGGAAACCCACGCAGGTCACGGGGAGAAGGCGCCGACAGCACCCGTGGTCAGGATCAAACCCGTGTCTCCGGCGCTGTGAGGCAGCAAATCTACCGACACGCCACCGCGCCGGCCCTTACAATAATCAAGCGTTTCTTATTAATGGCTTGCATTTGAA
This sequence comes from Rhinoraja longicauda, assembly GCF_053455715.1. Classification (NCBI taxonomy): domain Eukaryota; kingdom Metazoa; phylum Chordata; class Chondrichthyes; order Rajiformes; family Arhynchobatidae; genus Rhinoraja; species Rhinoraja longicauda. The sequence goes on from NC_135986.1 coordinate 6,041,965, forward strand.
TGCTTCCACATCATAGAAACATCATAGAAACATAGAAAATAGGTGCAGGAGGAGGCCATTCGGCCCTTCGAGCCTGTACGCACCGCCATTCATTGTGATCACGGCTGATCGTCCACAATCAGTAACCCGTGCCTGCCTTCTCCCCATATTCCTTGATTCCACTAGCCCCTAGAGCTCTATCTAACTCTCTCTTAAATCCATCCAGTGATTTGGCCTCCACTGCCCTCTGTGGCAGAGAATTCCACAAATTTACAACTCTCTGGGTGGAAAAGTTCCTTTCTCACCTCAGTTTTAAATGGCCTCCCCCTTTATTCTAAGACTGTGTGTGTGTGGCCCCTGGTTCTGGACTCCCCCAACATTGGGAACATTTTTCCTGCATCTAGCTTGTCCAGTCCTTTTGTAATTTTATACGTCTCTATAAGATCCCCTCTCATCCTTCTAAACTCCAGTGAATACAAGCCCAGTCTTTGCAATCTTTCCTCATGTGTCAGTACCACCATCCCAGGGATCAATATCGTGGCAGAGAATTCCACAAATTCACAACTCTCTGGGTGAAAACGTTTCTTCTCTCACCTCAGTTTTAAATGGCCTCCCTCTTTATTCTAAGACTGTGTGTGTGTGTGTGTGTGTGTGTGTGTGTGTGTGTGTGTGTGGCCCCTGGTTCTGGACTCGTGCGGGTTTGTAGGTTAATTGGCTTGGTAATAAATGTAAAAATTGTCCCTAGTGTGTGTGTGTGTGGGATAGTGTTTAGGTGTGCGGGGATCGCTGGTCGGTACGGACCCGGTGGGCCGAAGGGCCTGTTTCCACGCTGTATCTCTAAACTAATCTAAACTAAACATCTATTGTCGACATATAACGCCGGGCATTTCCTAAGAGCATCTACTGCACATTTTGTTAATAAGCTTTTTGTTCTATGAATGAATCTTAGAAGGATGCGGAGGCGGTGGAGAGAATGCAGCAGTTTTGAAGAATGCCGCGTGGTTTATAGGAAGGATGTCGACAAAATGGAGAGGGTACAGAGGAGATTTACTAGAATGCTGCCTGGGTTTCAGCACTTAAGCTACAGAGAGAGAGGTTGAACAGGTTGGGTCTCTATTCTTTGGAGCGTAGAAGGTTGAGGGGGGTACTTGATAGGGGTTTTTAAAATGTTGAGAGGGACGGACAGAGTTGACGTGGGTAGGCTTTTCCCTTTGAGAGTGGGGAAGATTCCAACAAGGGGACATAGCTTCAGAATTGAGGGACAAAAGTTTAGGGGTAACATGAGGGGGAACTTCTTTACTCAGAGGGTGGTGGCTGTGTGGAATGGGCTTCCGGTGGAAGTGGTGGAGGCAGGCTCGATTTTATTATTTAAGAGTAAATTGGATAGGTATATGGATAGGAGGGGATTGGAGGGTTATGGTCTGAGTGCAGGTAGATGAGACTAGGTCAGGGAGAGTGGTCGGCGTGGACTGGTAGGGCCGGACAGGCCTGTTTCCGTGCTGTAGTTGTTATATGGTTATATGGTTATATGGTTTAGTGGGTATTAGTTGGGCAAACTCTGGATTATTTTCTCTAAAGCGCTGGAGGTTGAGGGGAGACCTGATAGGCATTCGGAGAGGCATAGAGAGGGTACATATTTGCTGAAGAAAGTTCTGGCGGGTTTTTACCACTGCTTTTCCGACGCAGGACTTCACTGCCCAAATAGGAGGCAGGGGTACATTGGAAGGTTGCAAAAGCTCCCCACTAAGTGTGGACTTGGAGCCAGACGAATACACAGAAGGCATTCATTGTATGATCGAAGGCAGACACAAAATGCTGGAGTAACTCAGCGGGACAGGCAGCGTCTCGGGAGAGAAGGAATGGGTGACGTTTCGGGTCGAGACCCTTCTTCAGACTGATGTCAGGGGGGGCGGGACAAAGGAAGGATCTAGGTGGAGACAGGAACATAGAGGGAGAACTGGAAAGGAGGAGGGGAAGAGAGGGACAGAGGGACTATCTAAAGTTGGAGAAGTCGACGTTCATACCGCCGGGCTGCAAGCTGCCCAGGCGAAATATGAGGTGCTGTTCCTCCAATTTCCGGTGGGCCTCACTATGGCACTGGAGGAGGCCCATGACAGAAAGGTCAGACTGGGAGTGGGAGGGGGAGTTGAAGTGCTGAGCCACTGGGAGATCAGGTTGGTTCAGGCGGACTGAGCGAAGGTCATACTGACCCGGTATGACAATAGACAATAGACAATAGGTGCAGGAGTAGGCCATTCGGCCCTTCGAACCAGCACCGCCATTCAATGTGATCATGGCTGATCATTCTCAATCAGTACCCCGTTCCTGCCTTCTCCCCGTACCCCCTGACTCCGCTATCCTTAAGAGCTCTATCTAGCTCTCTCTTGAATGTATTCAGAGAATTGGCCTCCACTGCCTTCTGAGGCAGAGAATTCCACAGATTCACAACTCTCTGACTGAAAAAGTTTTTCCTCATCTCCGTTCTAAATGGCCGACCCCTTATTCTTAAACTGTGGCCCCTGGTTCTGGACTCCCCCAACATTGGGAACATGTTTCCTGCCTCTAAAGTGTCCAACCCCTTAATAGTCTTATACGTTTCGATAAGATCCCCTCTCATCCTTCTAAACATCGACTTCTCCATCTTTAGATAGTTCCTCTGCCCTTCTCTTCCCCTCCCCCTTGCCAGATCTCCCTCTATCTTCCTGTCTCCACCTATAGTCTCCACTCCACAGTCTGAAGAAGGGTCTCGACCCGAAACGTCACCCATTCCTTCTCTCCCGAGATGCTGCCTGACCCGCTGAGTTACTCCAGCATTTTGTGTCTACCTTCGATTTAAACCAGCATCTGCAGTTTTATTTTCCGAACCATTGTCTTATCAATGTTACTCCAACCAAGCCTTAACTCAAACAGGGCCGATCCCTCTTTATAGTAGGTTATAAAGCTGTTATTTCTGTTTGCTTGCACACGTCAGCGGTACTCAAGGCCACAGGTGCATGACGTCCTTAGACAAGACAAGGCTTGTTCGATCGCTTTGTTGAGTAGGGTCCAGTCAAGAGAATGTTACTCCCCTACCTCCCAAAACAGAACACAAACCCTTACATGTTGGAGAACGGGTCGACCGAACCAACAACCAGAGAGCAGTCTGGATCTACTATCTTTTTCAGTTGTGAATTTGTGGAATTCTCTGCCGCAGAGGGCAGTGGAGGCCGATTCCCTAGATGAATTTAAGAGAGAGTTAGATAGAGCTCTGGGGGCTAGCGGAATCGAGGGATATGGGGAGAAGGCAGGCACGGGTTACTGATTGTGGACGATCAGCCGTGATCACAATGAATGGCGGTGCGTACAGGCTCGAAGGGCCTCCTCTTGCACCTATTTTCTATCGACCTCGTCAGAGACCCTCGGACTATCCTTGATCAGATTGTTCCTGCCACTAAACGTTATTCCCTTTATCGCGCACACTGCACAACTATAATCATGTGTTGTCTTTCCCCAGGCTAGTTAGCACGTTATCACAACCAATCAATCACAATCATGATCATAATCATACTTTAGTAGCCAAGTATGTTTTGCGTACACAGTACTGTTTGCAGTTTTGGTCTCCTAACCTGAGGAAATACGTCCTTGCCATAGAGGGAGTACAGAGAAGGTTCACCAGATTGATCCCTGGGATGGCAGGACTTTCATATGAGGAAAGACTGGATAGACTGGGCTTGTACTCGCTGGAATTTAGAAGACTGAGGGGGGATCTTATAGAAACATATAAAATTCTTAAGGGGTTGGAGAGGCTAGATGCGGGAAGATTGTTCCCGATGTTGGGGGAGTCCAGAACCAGGGGTCACAGCTTAAGGATAAGGGGGAAGTCTTTTAGGACTGAGATGAGAAAACATTTCTTCACACAGAGAGTGGTGAGTCTGTGGAATTCTCTGCCACAGAAGGTAGTTGAGGCCAGTTCATTGGCTATATTTAAGAGGGAGTTAGATGTGGCCCTTGTGGCTAAAGGGATCAGGGGGTTATGGAGAGAAGGCAGGTACGGGATACTGAGTTGGATGATCAGCCATGATCATATTGAATGGCGGAGCGTACAGGCTCGAAGGGCCGAATGGCCTACTCCTGCACCTATTTTCTATGTTTCTATGCAACACACGAGGAATTTAATTTGCCACACAGTCGTACCAATGAAAAGCAACAGGCCACACAAGGCACATGTTAACGTGAACATCCACCATAATGACTCCCCCACATTCCTCACTGTGATGGAAGGCGAAGAAAAATAGTTCAATCTTCTTCCCTTCGAACCTTCCGTTGACGGGACGGTCTTAACTCTTGGTAGGCCTTCCTCGTCGGGGCGATCGAGCTCCCTCATCGGGGGGAGGGATCTCAGCTCCCCCACACCGGGCGATCTACCCCAGGTCGGGGCCTGTCGAACCTCGTGCGGCTTTTTGAGCTTCCCGATATCGGTCTCAACCCGAGCCTGTGAACTCCTCGATGTTAAAGTCCACTTTGGGGCGTCGATCCCGGGCAAGGGAACTCCCGCTCGGATGTTAAGTCCCCGCCCTGGGTCGGGGCTCAAAGCCAATCCCAGGCAAGGCCGCCAGCTCATAGAAACATAGAAACATAGAAAATAGGTGCAGGGGTAGGCCATTCGGCCCTTCGAGCCTGTACGCACCGCCTTTTCAATATGATCATGGCTGATCATCCAACTCAGTAACCTGTACTTGCCTTCTCTCCATACCCCCTGATCCCTTTAGCCACAAGGGCCACATCTAACTCCCGCTTAAATATAGCCAATGAACTGGCCTCAACTACCCTCTGTGGCAGAGAATTCCACAGATTCACCACTCTCTGTGTGAAGAAAAACGTTCTCATCTCGGTCCTAAAAGACTTCCCCCTTGTCCTTAAACTGTGTGGCCCCTGGTTCTGGACTTCCCCAACATCGGGAACAATCTTCCCGCATCTAGCCTGTCCAACCCCTTAAGAATTTTGTGCGTTTCTATAAGATCCCCCCCTCAATCTTCTAAATTCCAGCGAGTACAAGCCGAGTCTATCCGGTCTTTCTTCATATGAAAGTCCTGCCATCCCACGATGTTAGGCCGCAGAGCGACCGGAGAAACGGTCGGGAAAACAATCGCAACTCCGGCAACAAAAGCTTTTCACTGTACCTCAGTATACGAGACAGTAAGCTGAACTATGAACGATGTAAGCAGTACTCAGCAGCCAATAAACCATGAGTCCCGGAGGAACCAATTGAGGCATCTCTAGTTTGGTTTATTCAAGTCAAGTCAAGTCGTCAAGCTTATTTATACACGATGTGCCGTGAAATAAAAGTGGCAATGCCACTTTGGTGGTAAGAATAGGAAGGCAGATTATTATCTGAATGGTGTCAAGTTAGGAAAAGGGGACGTACAACGAGATCTGGGTGTCCTAGTGCATCAGTCACTGAAAGGAAGCATGCAGGTACAGCAGGCAGTGAAGAAAGCCAATGGAATGTTGGCCTTCATAACAAGAGGAGTTGAGTATAGGAGCAAAGTGGTCCTTCTGCAGTTGTACAGGGCCCTAGTGAGACCGCACCTGGAGTACTGTGTGCAGTTGTACAGGGCCCTAGTGAGACCGCACCTGGAGTACTGTGTGCAGTTTTGGTCTCCAAATTTGAGGAAGGATATTCTTGCTATTGAGGGCGTGCAGCGTAGGTTTACTAGGTTAATTCCCGGAATGGCGGGACTGTCGTATGTTGAAAGACTGGAGCGACTAGACTTGTATACGGTGTGGAATTTAGAAGGATGAGAGGGGATCTTATCGAAACGTATAAGATTATTAAGGGGTTGGACACGTTAGAGGCAGGAAACATGTTCCCAATGTTGGGGGAGTCCAGAACCAGGGGCCACACACAGTTTAAGAATAAGGGGTCGGCCATTTGGAACGGAGATGAGGAAAAACTTTTTCAGTCAGAGAGTGGTGAATCTGTGGAATTCTCTGCCTCAGAGGGCAGTGGAGGCCAATACTCTGAATGCATTCAAGAGAGAGCTGGATAGAGCTCTTTTAAGGATAGCGGAGTCAGGGGGTACGGGGAGAAGGCAGGAACGGGGTACTGATTGAGAATGATCACCCATGATCACATTGAATGGCGGTGCTGGCTCGAAGGGCCGAATGGCCTCCTCCTGCACCTATTGTCTATTGTCTATCAATTAAAGTCAATACAGAGAAGACAAAATTTAGTCCCTGGAGTTATAAAAGTTAACAGCCCTGATGACCTGTGGGAAGAAACTCCGTCTCATCCTCTCTGTTTTCACAGCGTGACAGCGGAGGCGTTTGTCTGACCGTAGCAGCTGGAACAGTCCGTTACTGGGGTGGCGGGGGTCCCTCATAATCTTGCTTGCTCTGGATCTGCACCTCCTGATGAATAGGTCCTGCAGGGGGGCGAGTGTAGTTCCCATGGTGCGTTCTGCCGAACGCACTACTCTCTGCAGGGCCTTCCTGTCCTGGGCAGAGCTGTTCCCAAACCAGACTGTGATGATGCCAGACAAGATGCTCTCTACAGCCCCAGAGTAGAAGCAATGAAGGATCCTCAGAGACACTCTGAATTTCCTCAGCTGTCTAAGGTGGTAAAGGCACTGCCTTGCCTTACCCACCAGTGCGGCAATGTGCGTTGTACAGTCAAAACCTTTTTGTTGCGTGCTAACCAATTGCCAAAAAAGACTCCATATAATTACAATCAAGCTGTCCACAGTGTACAGATCCAGGATAAATAACATAACGTTTAGTGCAAGACGAAGTCCAGAAAAGTCCGATTAAAGACAGGAATTTTAATTGAAGTATAACACGGACAGGGCGTGTGTAGGAAAGAAAACTGCAGATGCTGGTTA
>NC_135986.1:6053803-6066546 GCF_053455715.1 Rhinoraja longicauda
TCTGGGCCTACAGCGACCGGGCCTACAGTTTCTGGGCCTACAGCGACCGGGCCTACAGTTTCTGGGCCTACAGCGTCCGGGCCTACAGCGCCACCCCAGGGCCTAATACGGGACAAGGGCGGTGCCGTATGGGACAAACCAATTTAGCCCCCCCCCCCAGTACACTAACCTACATATTAGGGCCAATTTATAGAAGCCAATTGACTAACCTACAAAACTGTACGTCTTTGGAGTGCGGGAGGGAGCAGGAGAAAACGCAGGCAGGTCACGGGGAGAGGGTGCAAACTCCGTACGGGCAGCGCCCGCGGTCGGGATCGAACCCGGGTCTCCGGCGTTGTGACGCAGCGATTCTACCCGCTGTGCCACCGTGACACCATGGCCACGTCCTGGTGAATTACCATAGTAGCCCAAGCTGACTCCCTCATCAATCAACATCACACAAAACTGGCTCGGCAAGGAAGTTTGTGGCTTTGGGCAGGATTAATGATCTCACGGGGGGGGGGGCGGGGGACAGTTTAAATGCAGGAACGTCTCTGCCAACTCACAGCAGAGAGAGCACATGATGCACCAACTGCTTCTTGGGGCCCCTGTGTAGATTCACTTCGCCAACAGCGTTATCCCAAACACAGAGCACTCACTGAAAGATTTAGTTAAGACTTGTGTAGGAAAATAACTGCAGACGCTGGTACAAATCGAAGGAGGACACAAAATCCTGGAGTAACTCAGCGGGTCAGGCAGCATCTCGGGACAGAAGGAATGGGTGACGTTTCGGGTCGAGACCCTTCTTCAGACTGTCATTATTACACTATTATGTCGGACTATTATTGACATTTTACACTATACAGCAGGCAGTGAAGAAAGCCAATGGCATGTTGGCATTCATAACAAGAGGAGTTGAGTATAGGAGCAAAGAGGTCCTTCTGCAGTTGTACAGTGCCCTAGTGAGACCGCACCTGGAGTACTGTGTGCAGTTGTACAGGGCCCTGGTGAGACCGCACCTGGAGTACTGTGTGCAGTTTTGGTCTCCAAATTTGAGGAAGGATATTCTTGCTATTGAGGGCGTGCAGCGTAGGTTCACTAGGTTAATTCCCGGAATGGCGGGACTGTCGTATGTTGAAAGACTGGAGCGACTAGGCTTGTATTCACTGGAATTTAGAAGGATGAGAGGAGATCTTATCGAAACGTATAAGATTATTAAGGGGTTGGACACGTTAGAGGCAGGAAACATGTTCCCAATGTTGAGGGAGTCCAGAACCAGGGGCCACACAGTTTAAGAATAAGGGGTTGGCCATTTAGAACGGAGACGAGGAAAACCTTTTTCAGTCAGAGAGTGGTGAATCTGTGGAATTCTCTGCCTCAGAAGGCAGTGGAGGCCAATTCTCTGAATGCATTCAAGAGAGAGCTAGATAGAGCTCTTAAGGATAGCGGAGTCAGGGGGTATGGGGAGAAGGCAGGAACGGGGTACTGATTGAGAATGATCAGCCATGATCACATTGAATGGCGGTGCGTACAGGCTCGAAGGGCCGAATGGCCTCCTCCTGCACCTAATGTCTATTGTTTGGTTTTCATGTGCGTGTGTGTAAAAATATGAATATTTTTAAATAAAATTACAATATATAGGTGTACTAAAAGGCAGACACAAAACGCTGGAGTAACTCAGCGGGTCAGGCAGCATCTCGGGAGAGAAGGAATGGGTGACGTTTCGGGTCGAGACCCTTCTTCAGACTGACCCGAAACGTCACCCATTCCTTCTCTCCCGAGATGCTGCCTGACCCGCTGAGTTACTCCGGCATTTTGTGAATAAATACCTTCGATTTGTACCGGCATCTGCAGTTTGTTTTCCTGCACAGACTAGAGTTGGCGGAGGACTTTAGGAGGAGAGGGACACTCCTGAGCCCACCTGTCTCCATCAACGGCGTGGGTGTGTAGTTTACCGGGGAGTACAGATACTTCGGAGTGAGCTGGACTGGTCCAGCAAACGCTGAGACAATAGACAATAGGTGCAGGAGGAGGCCATTCGGCCCTTCGGCCCTTCGAGCCTGTACGCACCGCCATTCAACGCGATCACGGCTGATCATTCTCAATCAGTACCCCCGTTCCTGCCCTCTCCCCATACCCCCTGACTCCGCTATCCTTAAGAGCTCTATCTAGCTCTCTCTTGAATGCATTCAGAGAATTGGCCTCCACTGCCCTCTGAGGCAGAGAATTCCACAGATTCACAACTCTCTGACCGAAAAAGGTTTTTCCTCATCTCCGTTCTAAATGGCCTTGCCCCTTATTCTTAAACTGCGTGTGGCCCCTGGTTCTGGACTCCCCCAACATTGGGAACATGTTTCCTGCCTCTAACGTGTCCAACCCCTTAATAATCTTATACGTTTCGATAAGATCCCCTCTCACCCTTCTAAATTCCAGTGTGTCCAAGCCCAGTCGCTTGTATACGGAGCGGGCTGTATTTTCGAGAAGGCTCTGCTCCTTCAACATCTGCAGTGGGATCCTGCAGATGTTCCACCCATCGGCGATGGCCACCGCCATCTTCTTCGCTGGCGTGCGCCGGGGCAGCAAGGCGAAGCCCGCGGACGGCAAACAGGATCAACAAGCCCGTCGGGAAGGTAGACACAAAACGCTGGAGTAACTCAGCGGGTCAAAAGAAACATAGAAACATAGACAATAGGTGCAGGAGTAGGCCATTCGGCCCTTCGAGCCTGTACGCACCGCCATTCGATATGATCATGGCTGATCATCCAACTCAGTATCCCGTACCTGCCTTCTCTCCATACCCCCTGACCCCTTTAGCCACAAGGGCCACATCTAACTCCCTCTTAAATATAGCCAATGAACTGGCCTCAACTACCCTCTGCGGCAGAGAATTCCACAGATTCACCACTCTCTGTGTGGAAAAAAACGTTCTCATCTCGGTCCTAAAAGACTTCCCCCTTATCCTTAAACTGTGTGACCCCTTGTTCTGGACTTCCCCAACATCGGGAACAATCTTCCCGCATCTAGCCTGTCCAAACCCTTAAGAATTTTATATGTTTCTATAAGATCCCCCCCCTCAGTTTTCTAAATTCCAGCGAGTACAAGCCGAGTCTATCCAGTCTTTCTTCATATGAAAGTCCTGCCATCCCAGGGATCAATCTGGTGAACCTTCTCTGTACTCCCTCTATGGCAAGAATGTCTCTCCTCAGATTAGGAGACCAAAACTGTACGCAATACTCCAGGCGCGGTCTCACCAAGGCCCTGTACAACTGCAGCAGAACCTCCCTGCTCCCATACTCAAATCCCCTCGCTATGAATGCCAACATACCATTGGCTTTCATCACTGCCTGCTGCACCTGCATGCCTACTTTCAATGACTGGTGCACCACGACACCCAGGTCTCGTTGCATCTCCCCTTCTGAGGGGGGATCTTATAGAAACATACAAAATTCTTAGAGGGTTGGAGGACTGAGTTACTCCAGCATTTTGTGTCTACCTTCGATTTGTACCAGCATCTGCAGTTTTTTTTTCCCTTACACCTGCACTTCCAAACTGTGCAAAGTGAGCATTTATTTACATACTTCCAAACTATGACAGCACTCTGAGTATACCCAACCTATGTGCAGGGAGGCCCTTTGGAAGAGTTGTAATGAGGGCTATGGAAATGCGTTTCATTTGACATTCAAAACCCACACAGCCCCGGGGGGACTAGAACCAACTGCAAGAGTACTTGTGGGCACAAAATGCTGGAGTAACTCAGCGGGTCAGGCAGCATCTTTCCAATCTGTCATATGAGGAAAGATTAACACCTGTCCCTTTACCTCCCCCCTCAACTCCATCCAAGGACCCAAACAGTCTTTCCAGGTGAGACAGAGGTTCACCTGCACCTCCTCCAACCTCATCTATTGCATCCGCTGCTCCAGATGTCAACTTATCTATATCGGCGAAACCAAGCGCAGGCTCGGCGATCGCTTCGCTGAACACCTGCGCTCGGTCCGCATTAACGCAACTGATCTCCCGGTGGCCCAGCACTTTAACTCCCCCTCCCATTCCCAGTCTGACCTCTCTGTCATGGGCCTCCTCCAGTGCCATAGTGAGGCCCACCGGAAATTGGAGGAGCAGCACCTCATATTTCGCCTGGGCAGTTTGCGGCCCGGTGGTATGAACGTCGACTTCTCCAACTTCAGATAGTTCCTCTGTCCCTCCCGTCCCCTCCTCCTTCCCAGATCTCCCTCTATCTTCCTGTCTCCACCTATATCCTTCCTTTGTCCCACCCCCGACATCAGTCTGAAGAAGGGTCTCGACCCGAAACGTCACCCATTCCTTCTCTCCCGAGATGCTGCCTGACCCGCTGAGTTACTCCAGCATTTTGTGAATAAATTGAAAAGACTGGGCTTGTATTCACTGGAGTTTAGAAGGATGAGAGGGGGGATCTTATAGAGACGTATAAAATTATAAAAGGACTGGACAAGCTAGATGCAGGAAAAATGTTCCCAATGTTGGGGGAGTCCAGAACCAGGGGCCAAACACACACAGTCTACGAATAAAGGGGAGGCCATTTAAAACTGAGGAGAGAAGGAACATTTTCACCCAGAGAGTTGTGAATTTGTGGGATTCTCTGCCACAGAGGGCAGTGGAGGCCGAATCACTGGATGGGTTTAAGAGAGAGTTAGATAGAGCTCTAGGGGCTAGTGGAATCAAGGGGTATGGGGAGAAGGCAGGCACGGGTTATTGATTGTGGACGATCAGCCGTGATCACAATGAATGGCGGTGCTGGCTCGAAGGGCCGAATGGCCTCCTCCTGCACCTATTTTCTATGTCTTCCGGAGAGAAGGAATGGGTGACGTTTCGGGTGGAGACCCTTCTTCAGAACGCAAGGCACGAGGATGATAGCAAAAACAAATAGACAAGAAACTGAGGAATTTATCGGGTAGACGCACAGAGTTCCTTGTAGGCGAATTGAAAACCAGAGTAGGGGGATTGAGAACCAGAGGACATAGGTTTAAGGCAAGGGGGGAAAGATTTCATCGGAAAACCGAGGGGTAACTATTTCCACACAAAGGGTGGTGGGTGTATGGAACGAGCTGCTGGAGGAGGTAGCTGAGGCAGGGACTATCGCAACGTTTAAGAAACAGCTAGACAGAACATGGATTGGACAGGTTTGTAGACAATAGACAACAGACAACAGGTGCAAGAGGAGGCCATTCGGCCCTTCGAGCCTGTACGCACCGCCATTCAATGTGATCATGGCTGATCGTTCTCAATCAGTACCCCGTTCCTGCCTTCTCCCACCTTACTCACCGTCGTCTAATGGTTCTAATGCGAGAAGTTTCATTGAAATCGGTGTTATATTTTTTAAGTTATTCACATTTTAAAAGTTTAAATCTGTCTCCTCGGGAGGGAGAGGAGAGGGCGGGAGGGAGGGAGAGAGAGAGAGAGAGAGGGAGAGAGAGAGAGAGAGAGAGAGAGAGAGAGAGAGAGAGAGAGAGAGAGAGAGAGAGAGAGAGAGGGAGAGAGGGAGGGAGGGGGGGGGAGTGAGAGAGAGAGGGGGGGAGGGAGGGAGGGAGGGAGGGAGGGAGGGAGATGGGGAGCGAGAGAGGGAGAGAGGGAGAGAGAGAGAGAGAGAGAGAGAGAGAGAGAGGGAGGGGGAGGGAGGGAAAGAGAGAGAGAGAGAGAGAGAGAGAGAGAGAGAGAGAGAGAGAGAGAGGGAGGGAGGGAGGGAGGGAGGGAGGGAGGGAGAGAGAGAGAGAGAGAGAGAGAGAGAAACAGACTCTCTCCCCTATCTTTCCATTTTAGAAATGAAACAAAGCAAGTGTCAAATATTAATGCCCAAAGGCACGAAACAAAGAGACCCAGAACCAATTCCTTTAGCCATAATAACTTGCAGTTGCTGATTAGTTGCTTAGAAAGTAACCGACGAGCCCACGTGGACAGCGGTGTCAGGGGGTACGGGGAGAGGGCAGGAACGGGGTACTGATTGAGAATGATCAGCCATGATCACATTGAATGGCGGTGCGTACAGGCTCGAAGGGCCGAATGGCCTCCTCCTGCACCTTTTGTCTGTTGTCTACAGAGTGCTGGAGTAACTCAGCGGGTCAGGCAGCGTCTCTCAGGAGAGAGAGAGAGGGAATGAGTGACGTTTCGTGTTGAGACGTCAGCCTGAAGTTAGGTCAGTCTGAAGAAGGGTCTCGACCCGAAAGATTATTAAGGGGTTGGACACGTTAGAGGCAGGAAACATGTTCCCAATGTTGGGGGAGTCCAGAACCAGGGGCCACACACAGTTTAAGAATAAGGGGTAAGGCCATTTAGAACGGAGATGAGGAAAAACCTTTTTCAGTCAGAGAGTTGTGAATCTGTGGAATTCTCTGCCTCAGAAGGCAGTGGAGGCCAATTCTCTGAATGCATTCAAGAGAGAGCTGGATAGAGCTCTTAAGGATAGCGGAGTCAGGGGGTAAGGGGGAGAGGGCAGGAACGGGGTACTGATTGAGAATGATCAGCCGTGATCACATTGAATGGCGGTGCGTACAGGCTCGAAGGGCCGAATGGCCTCCTTCTGCACCTATTGTCTATTGAAACGTCGCACGTTCCCTCTCTCCAGAGATGCTGCCCGACCCGCTGAGTTACTCCAGCACTTTGTGTCTACCTTCGACTTGCCCAGGTTGTCAAAGACGACATCCTTAAAACCCAACCGACCCAAGCCGAGAGATAGAGGGTCACAGGACAATGAAACATCCCGGTCTCCATCCAATTCTAACAAGCAACGTCCAAATAAAATGCAGACCATCTCAACGATGATCTTTTGTTTTTTTTACATTTTAACATTGTAAATTAAAAAATTACTTAAATAGTTTAAATGCCAGTGGCTTAATATCTGCCTTAAGGGGTGAGTATCTGCCTTAAGAGGAGCATATCTGCCTTACGAGGTGAATATATGCCTTAAGAGGTGCGTATCTGCCTTAAGAGGTGAATATCTGCCTTAAGAGGCGAATATCTGCCTTAAGAGGTGCGTATCTGCCTTAAGGGGTGAATATCTATCTGCCTTAAGAGGTGGATATCTGCCTTATGATGTGCATATCTGCCTTAAGAGGTGAATATCCGCCTTAAGAGGTGGATATCTGCCTTAAGAGGAGCATATCTGCCTTAAGAGGTGAGTATCTGCCATAAGAGGTGAATATCTGCCTTAAAGGGCGGATATCTGCCTTAAGGGGTGAATATCTGCCATAAGAGGTGAATATCTGCCTTAAAGGGCGGATATCTGCCTTAAGGGGTGAATATCTGCCTTGAGGGGTGAATATCTGCCTTAAGAGGTGAATATCTGCCACAAGAGGTGAATATCTGCCTTAAAGGGTGGATATCTGCCTTAAGAGGTGGATATCTGCCTTAAGGGGTGAATATCTATCTGCCTTAAGTGAATATCTGCCTTAAGAGGTGCGTATCTGCCTTAAGGGTTGAATATCTATCTGCCTTAAAGGGTGGATATCTGCCTTAAGGGGTGGATATCTGCCTTAAGGGATGAATATCTGCCTTGAGGGGTGAATATCTGCCTTAAGATGTGAATATCTGCCTTAATGGGTGGATATCTGCCTTAAGAGGTGGATATCTGTCTTAAGGGGTGGATATCTATCTGCCTTAAGTGAATATCTGCCTTAAGAGGTGCATATCTGCTTTAAGAGGTGAATATCTGCCTTATGATGTGCATATCTGCCTTAAGAGGTGAATATCCGCCTTAAGAGGTGGATATCTGCCTTAAGAGGAGCATATCTGCCTTAAGAGGTGAGTATCTGCCATAAGAGGTGAATATCTGCCTTAAAGGGCGGATATCTGCCTTAAGGGGTGAATATCTCCATAAGAGGTGAATATCTGCCTTAAAGGGCGGATATCTGCCTTAAGGGGTGAATATCTGCCTTGAGGGGTGAATATCTGCCTTAAGAGGTGAATATCTGCCACAAGAGGTGAATATCTGCCTTAAAGGGTGGATATCTGCCTTAAGAGGTGGATATCTGCCTTAAGGGGTGAATATCTATCTGCCTTAAGTGAATATCTGCCTTAAGAGGTGCGTATCTGCCTTAAGGGTTGAATATCTATCTGCCTTAAAGGGTGGATATCTGCCTTAAGGGGTGGATATCTGCCTTAAGGGATGAATATCTGCCTTGAGGGGTGAATATCTGCCTTAAGATGTGAATATCTGCCTTAATGGGTGGATATCTGCCTTAAGAGGTGGATATCTGTCTTAAGGGGTGGATATCTATCTGCCTTAAGTGAATATCTGCCTTAAGAGGTGCGTATCTGCTTTAAGAGGCGAATATCTGCCTTAAGAGGTGCGTATCTGCCTTAAGAGGTGAATATCTGCCATAGGAGGTGCGTATCTGCCTTAAGAGGTGAATATCTGCCATAGGAGGTGGATATCTGCCTTAGGAGGTGGATATCTGCCATAAGAGGTGCGTATCTGCATTAAGAGGTGGATATCTGCCTTCGGAGGTGGATATCTGCCTTAAGAGGTGGATATCTGCCTTAAGGGGTGATAGCAGTGATGAACCAGAACAGAAACGGTATCCAGCCCCTGGGGGGCGATTCTTGGAGAAGGGGGGGCAACCAATACTCTCAACAGATTTCCAATCAGACAAGGGGGGTCTCACCGACTCTCATGAAGACCACGATGCTGAACATGGAGAGGACGGTTGGCACCACCACCCCGAAGAAGGTGGAGAGCTTCCTGCTGTCGTCGGGCAGCGAGCCGGCGTTGAAGATGGCCACCTCTTCGCCCGGGGCAACGCCACAACTCTCGGCAAAGCCCCCGCCCGCGACATTGTACAGGCGGTAGTTGAGGAGAGGAGACGTCTCGCTGGACATTGTGGACGGAGGTAGACGGGGCCTCTTCCGGTTGTCGCCAATACGGTGACGCACAGACAGACAGGCAGACAGACAGACGGGCGGACGGACGGACAGACAGACAGGCACACAGTCAGACAGACAGTCAAACAGACAGGCAGTCAGACAGACAGACAGACAGACAGACAGACAGGCAGACAGACAGACAGACAGACAGGCAGACGGACAGACAGACAGTCAAACAGACAGGCAGTCAGACAGACAGGACAGACAGACAGACACACCCTTACAGCGGGAGGGAGAGAGAGAGAGAGAGAGAGAGAGAGAGAGAGGAGAGAGAGAGAAGGGAGAGAGAGGAGAGAGAGAGAGAAAGGGACAGAGAGGGAGAGAGAAGGAAGAGAGAGAGTGGGGGAGAGAGAGAAGGGAGAGAGAGGAGAGAGAGAGAGAAGAGAGAGAGGGGGAGAGAGAGAGTAAGGGAGAGAGAGAGGAGAGAGAGGAGGGAGAGAGAGAGAGAGAGAGAGAGAGGAGGGAGAGAGAGATAGAAGGGGAGAAAGAAAGGGGGAGAGAGAATGGAGAGAGAGAGGAGGGAGAGAGAGAGAGAGAGAGGAGGTAGAGGGGGAGAGAGAGAGGAGGGGAGAGAGAGAGGGGAGAGAGAGAGAGAGAGAGAGAGGAGGGGAGAGAAAAATATATATCTCTTTTTAAAAAAGTGTTCCCCCTAGAGCGTCTTGAGTCAATTCCAAAGCTGCTGTGAGTTGGCCACACTCAGGCTGAATACGTCGCTCCTAGCTAAACATACAAACATACTTCTTCCTTGTAGCCCTTGCGTTTAACATCCGCAAGCATCTATCTGCAATCCTCGCAGATCATCGTTGGATACTGGCCCATGTGACACCCACTTTGCGCTGGTTGGTCTTGTGATATTCCTCTCCTCCCCTGACTTCGTCTCCGACGTTTGAATTCCCTGTCGTCGTTCGGATCAACGCACCGCAGTGATTTTTTCGCTACACACACACACACACACACAGACACACACACACACACACACACACACACACACACACACACACACACACACACACACAGACATACACACACACACAGACACACACACACACACACACACACACAGACACACACACACACACAGACACACACACACACACACACACACACACACACACACAGACACACACACACACAGACACACACAGACACACACACACACACACACACACACACACACACACACACAACACACACACACACACACAGACACACAGACACACACACACACACACACACACACACAGACACACACACAGACACACAGACACACACACACACAGACACACACACACACACACACACACACAGACACACACAACACAACACACACACACACGACACACACACACAGACACACACACACACACACACACACACACACACACACACACACACACACACACACACACACACACACACACACACAACACACACACACACACACACCACAGAGACACACACAGCAGGAGAGGGGCTGGAAGAAATCTCCACCCCACCCTTACCATCTTTCCAGACCTCGTCGTTAAAGAAAAAACAAAAGCTCAAGGGAAGAGGGGGAACTATGCAATAAATCAGTCTGAAGAAGGGTCTCGACCCGAACGTCACTCGTCCTTCCTTCATCGAAGAAGGGTCTCGACCCATTCCTTCCTCAGAAGAAGGGTCTCAATAGACAATAGACAATAGGTGCAGGAGGAGGCCATTCGGCCCTTCGAGCCTGTACGCACCGCCATTCAATGTGATCATGGCTGATCATTCTCAATCAGTACCCCGTTCCTGCCTTCTCCCCGTACCCCCTGACTCCGCTATCCTTAAGAGCTCTATCTAGCTCTCTCTTGAATGCACTCAGAGAATTGGCCTCCACTCGCCTTCTGAGGCAGAGAATTCTACAGATTCACAACTCTCTGAACTGTAAAAAGTTTTTCCTCGTCTCCGTTCTAAATGGCCGACCCCCTTATTCTTAAACTGTGGTGGCGGCCCCTGGTTCTGGACTCCCCAAAATTGACCCAAAACGTCACCCATTCATTCCTTCATCAGAAGAAGGGTCTCGACCCGAGACGTCACCCATTCCTTCATCGGAGATGAGGAAGAACTCTTTCAGTCAGAGAGTGGTGAAGGTGTGGAATTCTCTGCCTCAGAGGCAGTGGAGGCCAGTTCGTTGGATGCTTTCAAGAGAGAGCTGGATAGAGCTCTTAAGGATAGCGGAGTGAGGGGGTATGGGGAGAAGGCAGGAACGGGTGGTACTGATTGGAGAGTGATCAGCCATGATCGCATTGAATGGCGGTGCCGGCTCGAAGGGCTGAATGGCCTCCTCCTGCACCTATTGTCTATTGTCTATTGTCTATCAGAAGCTCAAGGGAGGGGAATTATACAATAAATCAGTCTGAAGAAGGGTCTCGACCCGAAACGTCACCCATTCCTTCTCTCCCCGAGATGCTGCCTGACCCGCTGAGTTACTCCAGCATTTTGTGGATATACAATAAATAATGTCAATTATGCTTCCCACCAAGTTATTGATCATTAGTGTAAGAAAATGACTGCAGATGCTGGTACAAATCGAAGTTATCCAGACAGATTTATTCACAAAATGCTGGAGTAACTCAGCAGGTCAGGCAGCATCTCGGGAGGGAGAGAAGGAACGGCAGATACTGGTACAAATCGAAGGCATCCAAGGACCCAAACAGTCTTTCCAGGTGAGACAGAGGTTCACCTGCACCTCCTCCAACCTCATCTACTGCATCCGCTGTTCCAGATGTCAACTTCTCTACACCGGCGAAACCAAGCGCAGGCTCGGCGATCGCTTCGCTCGACACCTGCGCTCGGTCCGCGTTGGCCAAACTGAATCTCCCGGTGGCCGAGCACTTCAACTCCCCCTCCCACTCCCAGTCTGACCTTTCTGTCATGGGCCTCCTCCAGTGCCATAGTGAGGCCCACCGGAAATTGG
Organism: Rhinoraja longicauda; assembly: GCF_053455715.1. NCBI lineage: Eukaryota > Metazoa > Chordata > Chondrichthyes > Rajiformes > Arhynchobatidae > Rhinoraja > Rhinoraja longicauda. The sequence continues at coordinate 6,065,616 of NC_135986.1, forward strand.
AGGAACAGCACCTCATATTTCGCCTGGGCAGCTTGCAGCCCAGCGGTATGAACATTGACTTCTCCAACTTTAGATAGTTCCTCTGTCCATCTCTTCCCAGATCTCCCTCTATCTTCCCCGTCTCCACCTATATCCTTCCTTTGTCCCGCCCCCACTGACATCAGTCCGAAGAAGGGTCTCGACCCGAAACGTCACCATTCCTTCTCTCCTGAGATGCTGCCTGACATGCTGAGTTACTCAGCATTTTGTGAATGAATACCCTTCAAGTTATTGATCATTGATAGGCTTTGTGACAAAGTGCAGCCCTGTGTGTTGGTTGGGTTATACATAGTGCAGGAGATAGACACAAAATGCTGGAGTACTCAGCAGGTCGGGCAGCATCTCGGGAGGAGAGAAGGAATGGGTGACGTTTCGGGTCGAGACCCTTCTTCCGATGAAGGAATGAATGGGTGACGTTCGGGTCAATGTTGGGGGAGTCCAGAACCAGGGGCCACACACAGTTTAAGAATAAGGGGTCGGCCATTTAGAACGGAGATGAGGAAAAACTTTTTACAGTCAGAGAGTTGTGAATCTGTGGAATTCTCTGCCTCAGAAGGCAGTGGAGGCCAATTCTCTGAATGTATTCAAGAGAGAGCTAGATAGAGCTCTTTAAGGATAGCGGAGTCAGGGGGTACGGGGAGAAGGCAGGAACGGGGTACTGATTGGAATGATCAGCCATCATTGGGACCTCTTCTGGGGAAGTATGACCTGTACAAAAAGGACGGGTTGCATCTGAACCCGAGGGGAACCAATATCCTGGCGGGGAGATTTGCTAAAATAACTGCGGAGACTTTAAACTAGTACGGTTGGGGGAGGGACTCAAACACAGATAGCTAATAGGCAGTGTGTGAGGCAGGAGGCAGAAAAGGGAAACACTCAGACCAATATGTAG
>NC_135986.1:6067046-6168828 GCF_053455715.1 Rhinoraja longicauda
AGAGAGAGAGAGAGAGAGAGAGAGAGAGAGAGAGAGAGAGAGAGAGGGAGAGGTCGCGTGCGGGCGATGGTGGAAGGCGAGAACGTGAGGGGGGACATTAAACGAGAGACCCTTGATGTTACCCACCCCCTCAACCAAGATCATGTGACGTGATCGCTGGACGTGGTTGGGGTCCATGGGGGGCGTGTTCGCTGTTTGACCAGATGTGTTGGGCTTTATCACATCTGCAGCAAGTCCAGAACAAGGGGGCCACACAGTTTAAGGATAAGGGGGAAGTCTTTAGGACCGAGATGAGAACGTTTTTTTTCACACAGAGAGCGGTGAATCTGTGAATTCTCTGCCACAGAGGGTAGTTGAGGCCAGTTCATTGGCTATATTTAAGAGGGAGTTAGATGTGGCCCTTGTGGCTAAAGGGATCAGGGGTATGGAGAGAAGGCAGGTACGGGATACTGAGTTGGATGATCAGCCATGATCGTATTGAATGGCGGTGCGTGCAGGCTCGAATGGCCGAATGGCCTACTCCTGCACCTATGTTTCTATGCGTGCCAAGGAACGTCTCTCCCAGGTGGTGGAGGAGACCCTTAGTTTGGAGATCCAGCCGGGAGAAACTGGCCCTTCGGCCCAACTAGCGATCCCCGCACACTACCAACTAATGACAAGGCCTAGACGGAGTGGGATGTGGCGAGGATGTTTACAGTAGTGGGAGAGTCCAGGACCGGCGGACTGAAAGGACGTAGCTTCTGGACGGAGATGGGGAGGAATTTCTTCAGTCAGAGGGCGGTGAATCTGTGGGACTCTTTGCCACAGACGGCAGTGGAGGCCACAAGTCAGTGGGCTGTGGAGGGCCAAGCCAGTGGCTGTAGAGGGCCAAGCCAGTGGCTGTGGAGGCCACAAGCCAGTGGCTGTGGAGGGCCAAACCAGTGGCTGTGGAGGGCCAAGCCAGTGGCTGTGGAGGGGCCAAGCCAGTGGATATATTCAAGGTGGAGATTGATAGGTTCTTGATCAGTGCGGGTGTCAGGGGTTACGGGGAGAAGGCAGGAGAATGGAGTTGAGAGGCCGCGATTGAACGGCGGAGTTAGGGGTGCCAACTATCTTATTCCCAAATACGGTTGCTACGCAACCTCCGTCAGGCGGCTCCCGGGCCTACAGCGTCTGGGCCTACAGCGTCCGGGCCTACAGCATCCGAGCCTACAGCGTCCGGGCCTACAGCGTCCGGGCCTACACCGTCCGGGCCTACAGCGTCCGGGCCTACAGCGTCCGGGCCTACATCGTCCAGGGCCTACACCGTCCGGGCCTACAGTTTCCGGGCCTACAGCGTCCGGGCCTACAGCGTCCGGGGCCTACACTGTCCGGGCTACAGCGTCCGGGCCTACAGCGTCCCCCCAGGGTCTAATACGGGACAAGGGCGGGTCCCGTACGGGACAGACAAATTTAGCCCAAGATACGGACGTCCCGGCTAATACGGGACAGTTGGCAACCCTAGGAGGAGTAGACTCCATGGGCTGAAGGGCCTAATTCTGCTCCCATGTCTCCTGATCTGCCTTCCCTTGCAGCAGATTGCTGACAGGGTTCTGGTTAATTCATGCATCACGATGCGAGGGGAATCTCTCCTTGAAGTTCTTGCCTCACGTGTCCTTCTGAAATGTCTCGCTGCTGTGCTATAACCACCATCACAGGCCCAGGCATAATGAACCCGCCTGCTGTGCTATAACCACCATCACAGGCCCAGGCATAATGAACCCTCCCTGCTGTGCTATAACCACCATCACAGGCCCAGGCATAATGAACCGCCCTGCTGTGCTATAACCACCATCACAGGCCCAGGCATAATGAACCCTCCCTGCTGTGCTATAACCACCATCACAGGCCCAGGCATAATGAACCCTCCCTGCTGTGCTATAACCACCATCACAGGCCCAGCATAATGAACCCGCCCTGCTGTGCTATAACCACCAGCGTAGGTTCACCAGGTTAATTCCCGAATGGCGGAACTGTCATATGTTGAAAGACTGGAGCGACTAGGCTTGTATACACTGGAATTTAGAAGGATGAGAGGGGATCTTATCGAAACGCATAAGATTATTAAGGGGTTGGACACGTTAGAGGCAGGAAACATGTACCCATGTTGGGGGAGTCCAGAACCAGGGGCCACAGTTTAAGAATAAGGGGTAGGACATTTAGAACAGAGATGAGGAAAAACGTTTTCAGTCAGAGAGTTGTGAATCTGTGGAATTCTCTGCCTCAGAAGGCAGTGGAGGCCAATTCTCTGGATGTTTTCAAGAGAGAGCTAGATAGAGCTCTTAAGGATAGCGGAGTCAGGGGGTACGGGGAGAAGGCAGGAACGGGGGTACTGATTGTGGATGATCAGCCATGATCACTTTGAATGGCGGTGCTGGCTCGAAGGGCCGAATGGCCTCCTCCTGCACCTGTTGTCTGTTGTCTAACCCTTGACGCTACGAGGAAAGACTGATGTAAGCAGAACAAATGTGATCTCTGGGAAGTCAGGTAAGTGCGGGACATAGGTTGAAGGGAAGAGAGGGGGAGGGAGAGGAGAGGAGAGAGGGAGAGAGAGAGAGAGGGAGGGAGAGAGAGAAAAAGAGAGAGGGAGGGAGAGAAAAAGAGAGAGGGAGGGAGAGAGAGAAAAAGAGAGGAGGAGAGAGAGAAAAAGAGAGGGAGGGAGAGGAAGAGAGAGGGGAGAGAGAAGGGGGAGAGGGAGGGGAGAAGGAGAGAGGGGGAATGCAAGGGCTACTTGAAGTTAGAGAAGTCCATGTTCATACCTCTGGGGTGCAAGCTACCCAAGTGAAATATGAGGTGCAGTTCCTCCAATGTGCGCTGGCCCCACTTTGACAGTGGAACACTTGCACTGATTAGACGAATGGCCTCTTTCTGTGCTGTCAATGCAGTGGAATATCACAACTGGAACCAAAGGGCAGGAGTGGGCGGAAATAGGGTCGCCAACTGTCCCATATTAGCCGGGACGTCCCGTATATTGGGCTAAATTGGTTTGTCACGTACGGGACCGCCCTTGTCCCGTACTAGGCCCCGGACAGCGTAGGCCCAGACACTGTAGGCCCGGACACTGTTGGCCCGGACGGTTGTAGGCCCGGACACCGTAGGCCCGGACACTGTAGGCCCCGACGGTGTTGGCCCGGACGGTGTAGGCCCGGACACCGTAGGCCCCTACACCGTAGGCCCGACACCGTAGGCCCGGACAGTGTAGGCCCGTACAGTGTAGGCACGGACACTGTAGGCCCCGACGGTGTAGGCCCGGACAGTGTAGGCCCGGACACTGTAGGTCTGGACAGTGTAGGCCGGGCAGTGTAGGCCCGGACACCGTAGGCCCGGACACCGTGGGCCCGGACAGTGTAGATCAGCCAAAACATTATGACCACCTGCCTAACATGCTGTTGGTCCTCCGTGTGCAGCCCCATACGCATCAGGGTGCGATGCACTGTGTATTGTGACACATTCCTCCCGTGACCACCATTAACATTTCCCGTGACTTGTGCCACAGTCGACCTTCTGTCGGTTCGGACCAGACGGGGTAGCCTTCGTTGCCCTCGCGCATCGACGATCCTTGGGCGCCCAACACCCTGCCTGTCGCCGGTTTGTGGTTTTGTCCCTCCTCGGACCACTGTCGGTCGGTCGGTACTCACCACTGCTGACCGGGAGCACCCCACAAGCCTTGCCGTTTCACAGATGCTCTGACCCAGTCGTCTGGCCATGACAATGTGGCCCTTGTCAAAAGTCGCTCAGGTCTTTACTCCTGCCCATTTCTCCTGCATCCAACACGTCAACTTCAAGAACTGACCGTTCACTTGCTGCCTAATATATCCCACCCCTTGACAGGTGCCATTGTAATACGATGACCAATGTTATTCTCTTCGCCTGTCACTGATCATAGTGTTTTAGCTGATATTCTTCTGCCCTCTGGGCAGCAACTTTTTACATAGTAAGTTTTTAAGATGAAATCTAGAAAGAAGGAACTGCAGATGCTGGTTAATACCAAAGATAGACACAAAGTGCTGGAGTAACTCAGCAGGTCGGGCAACATCTCTGGAGAAAAATGATTCAGGTCCCTGAAACTTCACCCAACCTTTTTCTCCAGAGATGCTGCCTGAAAACTTTTTCCGTCAGAGAGTTGTGAATCTGTGGAATTCTCTGCCTCAGAAGGCAGTGGAGGCCAAGTCTCTGAATGCATTCAAGAGAGAGCTGGATAGAGCTCTTAAGGATAGCGGAGTCAGGGGGTATGGGGAGAAGGCAGAAGGATGAGAGGGGACCTTATCGAAACATATAAGATTATTAAGGGGTTGGACACGTTAGAGGCAGGAAACATGTTCCCAATGTTGGGGGAGTCCAGAACAAGGGGCCACACAGTTCAAGAATAAGGGGTAGGCCATTTAGAACAGAGATGAGGAAAAACTTTTTCAGTCATGAGAGTTGTGAATCTGTGGAATTCTCTGCCTCAGAGGGCAGTGGAGGCCAATTCTCTGAGTGCATTCAAGAGAGAACTAGATAGAGCTCTTAAGGATAGCGGAGTCAGGGGGTACGGGGAGAAGGCAGGAACGTGGGTACTGATTGAGAATGATCAGCCATGATCACATTGAATGGCGGTGCTGGCTCGAAGGGCCAAATGGCCTCCTCCTGCACCTATTGTCTATTGACTTGCTGAGTTATTCCAACAGTTCGTGTCCACTTTTAAAAACCAATTGTCTATAGACATACTTGTTCATAGCTCAATTGATGAATTGGGAGGACACCATTTGTATTACCGAATTGGTAATAACATAGAAAATAGGTGCAGGAGTAGGCCATTCGGCCCTTCGAGCCTGTACGCACCGCCATTCAATATGATCATGGCTGATCATCCAACTCAGTAACCTGTACCTGCCTTCTCTCCATACCCCCCTGATCCCTTTAGCCACAAGGGCCACATCTAACTCCCCCTTAAATATAGCCAATGAACTGGCCTCAATTACCTTCTGTGGCAGAGAATTCCACAGATTCACCACTCTCTGTGTGAAAAAAAACTTTCTCATCTCGGTCCTAAAAGACTTCCCCCTTATCCTTAAACTGTGTGACCCCTTGTTCTGGACTTCCCCAACATCGGGAACAATCTTCCCGCATCTAGCCTGTCCAACCCCTTAAGAATTTTATATGTTTCAATAAGATCCCCCCCCTCAGTCTTCTAAATTCCAGCGAGTACAAGCCCAGTCTATCCAGTCTTTCTTCATATGAAAGTCCTGCCATCCCAGGGATCAATCTTTGATTGGGAAATAGAGAACAGTTTAAGAATTACTTTGGGAATTGGCAAACTGAAAGAAAGGCCGTCTTGCAAAAGAGCAACCGAATTGTTTCTACGTAACATCTCCGCAATAATCGAATACAAGGGTTTCTTCGGAGCAGTGTGATTTTCACTGCACTTGGCCAATGCTTCCAGTGGCACTTATGCAATGATATTAAAAACAATGTACCGTACAGTCTTTAGTGTGTTTTTAGCTTAGCAACAAAAGTGAAAAGGGGACGTACAATGAGATCTGGGTGTCCTAGTGCATCAGTCACTGAAAGGAAGCATGCAGGTACAGCAGGCAGTGAAGAAAGCCAATGGAATGTTGGCCTTCATGACAAGAGGAGTTGAGTATAGGAGCAAAGAGGTCCTTCTGCAGTTGTACAGGGCCCTAGTGAGACCGCACCTGGAGTACTGTGTGCAGTTTTGGTCTCCAAATTTGAGGAAGGATATTCTTGCTATTGAGGGCGTGCAGCGTAGGTTTACTAGGTTAATTCCCGGAATGGCGGGACTGTCATATGTTGAAAGGCTGGAGCGACTAGGCTTGTATACACTGGAATTTACGAGGATGAGAGGGGATCTTATCGAAACGTATAAGATTATTAAGGGGTTGGACACATTAGAGGCAGGAAACATGTTCCCAAATGTTGGGGGAGTCCAGAACCAGAGGCCACAGTTTAAGAATAAGGGGTAGAACTGAGATGAGGAAAACCTTTTTCAGTCAGAGAGTTGTGAATCTGTGGAATTGTCTGCCTCAGAGGGCAGTGGAGAGGGCAGGAACGGGGTACTGATTGAGAATGATCAGCCATGATCACATTGAATGGCGGTGCTGGCTCGAAGGGCCGAATGGCCTCCTCCTGCACCTATTGTCTATTGAACAAAGTTATTAAAAAGTGATTTTTTAAAAGAATCCTGCAGTGGTTGAGGAGACAGACAGAGAGAGAGACAGACAGACGTATTGCGTGTATATATATATATATATGTACAGGGTCATATCGACCCATGCATTGTATACTTGTATTTATATTCATGCATTTTAAATATGTATGTTATGTTCTCCACTTTGGCAATATAATGATGTATCTTATCATGCCAATAAAGTATTTTAAATTGAAAATTGAATTGAAAAATAGACAGAGAGAGATTTATTCACAAAATGCTGGAGTAACTCAGCAGGTCAGGCAGCATCTCGGGAGAGAAGGAATGGGTGACGTTTCGGGTCGAGACCCTTCTTCAGACTGAGAGAGAGATAGACAGAGAGAGAGACCGACAGACAGAGAGCGAGAGAGACAGAGACACGCACACACACACAGACAGAGAGAGAGACACACACAGAGACAGACAGAGAGAGACATATCCATTGACGGTCTCCACAGCCTCCTGTGGCAAAGAATTCCACAGATTCACCACCCTCTGACTAAAGTAATTCCTCCTCATCTCCTTGCTAAAGGAACGTCCTTTACTCCGGAAGCTTATGCCCTCTGGTCCTAGACTCTCCCACTAGCAGAAACATCCTCTCCACATCCACTCTATCCAAGCCTTGCACTATTCAGTATGTTTCAACCTAAATGTAGAGGGTTAAAAGGGAAAGACAAATCAGCAGTGATTGGAGGGCGGGATTGTCTCGATGGGCCGAATGGCCAACTTCCGCTCACAGGCCATTCGGCCCATCGAGTCAATCCCACCCTCCAATCATTGCTGATTTGTCTTTCCCGTTTGACCCTCTAAGTTTAGTTTGAGGGGGGGGAACCTCGAGATCACTTAGGAACTAAATTGATCTCATTGTGCTCTGCTTCAAGTACCGTGTTAGCACGTGGTATAAGAAAATAACTGCAGATCCTGATGGTACAAATCGATTTATTCACAAAATGCTGGAGTAACTCAGCGGGTCAGGCAGCATCTCGGGTGAGAAGGAATGGGCGACATTTCCGAACGTCTGAAGAAGGGTCTCGACCCGAAACGTCACCCATTCCTTCTCTCCCGAGATGCTGCCTGACCTGCTGAGTTACTCCAGCATTTTGTGAATAAACTGTGTTAGCACGACCTGAATGGTGGGTTCAACTATTTTTTCCCCGATTAATGATATCAGGTGCAACTGGCCAATATAATGATGTATCTTATCTTGAAAAATTGACAGTCAGAGACAGACAGACAGTGAATGACCAACATGTACACGTACACATAGGTCAATCTGTGATATCAGGCCCAACTGGCCTTTCTTGAATATTGCTGCTTGCAAGGCTTGTTCTTTTCTACTCCGCTGGGTCATTTCCAGAATTTAGGAAGATGACTTCCACCACATCTGCATTCGCTGCTTTTAGATGGCCCTTATATCCGAGGATTCGCCAACCCTCGCTCCCGCCAGTTTGTCCACTCCTGCGCTCCTCCAAAAGTTATTGGAGTAGAATTAGGCCATTCGGCCCACATCGAGTCGCACACCTATTAGCATACAAAGCCCTAAACATGCTTGCCCCCCCCCCCATATGTCAAAAATCTTCTAACCCACCACTCCATCTCCAGGTCCCTCAGGTCGGACGACTTGGGGTTACTCACTATCCCGCGGTCTAGGCTTAAGCTCAGGGGTGACCGCGCTTTTGCGGTTGCAGCTCCTAGACTGTGGAACAGCATCCCTCTCCACATCAGAACTGCCCTCTCCATCGACTCCTTTAAGTCCAGGCTCAAAACCTATTTCTACTCCCTAGCGTTTGAGGCCCCCTGAGGGGGCGCTGTGAACTGTTTATGTATGTACTGTTATGTTTGTGTGCATTGAAAATAGGTGCAGGAGTAGGCCATTCGGCCCTTCGAGCCTGCACCGCCATTCAATATGATCTTGGCTGATCATCCTGCTCAGTAACCCGTACCTGCCTTCTCTCCATACCCCCTGATCCCTTTAGCCACAAGGGCCACATCTAACTCCCTCTTAAATATAGCCAATGAACTGGCCTCAACTACCTTCTGTGGCAGAGAATTCCACAGACTCACCACTCTCTGTGTGCAGAAATGTTTTCTCATCTTGGTCCTAACAGACTTCCCCCTTATCCTTAAGCTGTGACCCCTGGTTCTGGACTTCCCCAACATCAGGAACAATCTTCCCACATCTAGCCTCTCCAACACCTTAAGAATTTTATGTTTCAATAAGATCCCCCCTCAGTCTTCTAAATTCCAGCGAGTACAAGCCTAGTCTATCCAGTCTTTCTTCATATGAAAGTCCTGCCATCCCAGGGATCAATCTGGTGAACCTTCTCTGTACTCCCTCTAAGGCAAGGATGTCTTTCCTCAGATTAGGAGACCAAAACTGTACGCAATACTCCAGGTGCGGTCTCACCAAGGCCCTGTACAACTGCAGCAGAACCTCCCTGCTCCTATACTCAAATCCCCTCGCTATGAATGCCAACATACCATTCGCTTTCTTCACTGCCTGCTGCACCTGCACGCTTGCTTTCAATGACTGGTGCCATTGTACGTTTGTTCTTAGTACCTGAACTGATGTACAGTACTTTGGTCAACGTGGGTTGTTTTTAAATGTGCCGTACAAATAAAATTGACTTGACTTACCTCGCCATTTAATCATGGCTGATCTCTGCCTCCTAATCCCATTTTCCTGCCTTCTCCCCAAAACCCTTGACACCCGTTGTAAACGAGAAATTTTTCTACCTCTGCCTTAAAAACATCCACTGACACAGGGGGTACGGGGAGAGGGCAGGAACGGGGTACCGATTGAGAATGATCAGCCATGATCACATTGAATGGCGGAGCTGGCTCGAAGGGCCGAATGGCCTCCTCCTGCACCTATTGACTTGGCCTCCACAGCCCTCTGTGGCAATGAGTTCCACAGATTCACCGCCCTCTGACTAAAGAAGATTCTCCTCACCTCCTTTCTAAAAGAGCGCCCTTCGATTCTGAGGCTGTGCCCTCTGGTCCCAGACTCTCCCACCAGTGGAAACATCCTCTCCACATCCACTCTATCCAGGCCTTTCATTGTTCGGCAAGTTTCACTGAAGTCCCCCCCCGTACAAACTCTGTACAGGCAAGCACCCGTATTCAGGTTGGAACCTGGGTCTCTGGCACTGTAAGGCACCAACTCTACCGCTGGGACACTGTGCCACCCCTCAGTTTCCCCAGTCTGTTTATTCCCCCACTTCTTGAAAGCGCTCACCCCTAGCCCCGACACTCCAGCAATCTGTGGCAAAACAAATATTATCTGAATGGTGTCAAGTTAGGAAATGGGGAAGTACAACGAGATCAGGGTGTCCTTGTTCATCAGTCACTTAAGGTTAGCATGCAGGTACAGCAAGCAGTGGAGAAAGCTAATGGCATGTTGGCCTGCATTACAAGAGGAGTTGAGTATAGGAGCAAAGAGGTCCTTCTGCAGTTGGACTGGGCCCTAGTGAGACCGCACCTGGAGTACTGTGTGCAGTTTTGGGCTCCAAATTTGAGGAAGGATATTCTTGCTATTGAGGGCGTGCAGCGTAGGTTCACTAGGTTAATTCCCGGAATGGCGGGACTGTTGTATGTTGAAAGACTGGAGCGACTGGGCTTGTATACTCTGGAGTTTAGAAGGATGATATTGTAACATAAAAGATTACTAAGGGATTGGACACGTTAGAAGCAGGAAACATGTTCCCAATGTTGGGGGAGTCCAGAACCAGGGGCCACACAGTTTAAGAATAAGGGGTAGGCCATTTAGAACGGAGATGAGGAAAAACTTTTTCGGTTAGAGAGTTGTGAATCTGTGGAATTCTCTGCCTCAGAAGGCAGTGGAGGACAATTCTCTGGATGCTTTCAAGAGAGAGCTAGATAGAGCTCTTAAAGATAGCGGAGTCAGGGGGTATGGGGAGAAGGCAGGAACGGGGTACTGATTGAGAATGATCAGCCATGATCACATTGAATGGCGGTGCTGGCTCGAAGGGCCGAATGGCATCCTCCTGCACCTATTGTCTAAAACTCTGCTGCACTCCCATCCCAAGCAGATTGATCTTCAGGTAGTGAGACCAGACCCATGGATAATATCCCAGGCCCTCTACACTTGCTTCCAGCATCTTCTCAGTCATGCAACATGTGAGCAGGCCCATAATGCTGGAGTAACTCATCGGGGCAGCCGTTGGTTACCTACCCAGAGGACTTTCTGAAAGTAAAATTTAATTAAATAAAGACAACACAAATCAACATTTTAATGAAGCCAGTTTCTAATGTGTTTTTTTCTTTTGAGAGCATTGATTGGATTAAAAAAAACCCAGGCAACTTGGTCAAGTCAAACATACAAAAATACATTTACATTTAATACCTCTTTAAAGATTCTACTTGTCTCAATAAAACGATTTCAAAATTCTTCCCCGTATTCATGTTTCCTCACAATGTTCCTATCAGCTCAGAGACACACCACACTTCTAGGTAATACTTCCCAGGAACACGCACGCACCCCTTCCTGTGAATTCGACCACTTGGCTAAACCAGGACAATTGAGAGGGGGCTAAATTTTAGCTAGGCCGACCCACCTGCAAGCCTTTGGGATGTGGGAGGCAACCAACCGGGGGGGAAAACTTCACTGTCTCAGAGAGAATGTGCCAACTCCGCACACACACACACACACACTACGAACGAGGCACAAAATGGTGGAGTAACTCAGCGGGTCAGGCAGCATCTCCTGGATTCCTTCTCTCCAGAGATGCTGCCTGAGCCGCTGAGTTACTCCACCATTTTGTTACTCCACCATTTTGTGTCCATCCTCTGTGGTTCCTTCCCTTGCACTCCGAACTACCCGGGTTGCATTCGGGACTTTTGAGACTTGTTTTGTATCTCCACTACATTTGGGGTATTTTATTGAACTTTGTTGGTTTATCGTGTTGTCTATTGAGTATCTGCAAAGCGTTTCATTGTTCCATCGAGGGACATATGACGATAAACACCCTTGACCTGACCTACACGTCAAGCCCCTGGGTCAGGAGTAAACCCTGGGCTGAGGCATCAGTATCACTGTGCCAACCTGAAAACATGATATTAAATCGAAGTGGGAAAAAAAAAAAAAAAACTGCAGGTGCAGGTGTAAATCGAAGGTGGACAAAAAATGCTGGAGTAACTCGGCAGCATCTCTGGAGAGAAGGAACGGTGACGTTTCGGATCGCGACGTCAGGTCGGAAGAAGGGTCTCGACCCGAAACGTCGAGTTGTGAATCTGTGGAACTCTCTGCCTCAGAAGGCAGTGGAGGCCAATTCTCTGAATGCATTCAAGAGAGAGCTAGATAGAGCTCTTAAGGATAGCGGAGTCAGGGCGTACGGGGAGAAGGCAGGAACGGGGTACTGATTGAGAATGATCAGCCATGATCACATTGAATGGCGGTGCTGGCTCGAGGGGCCGAATGGCCTCCTCCTGCACCTATTGTCTATTGTCACCCATTCCTTCTCTCCAGAGATGCTGCCTGACCTGCTGAGTTACTCCAGCATTTTTTGTCCACCTTAAATATAAGTAGATTCACTTAAAGATTGATTTGACTTGTGACTTTGGAGATACAGTGCAGAAGCAGGCCCTTCGGCCCACTGAGTCCGTGCTGACTGTAGACTCGTCAGTCATACACACTAGGGACAGTTTAAAATGTTACCAAAGCCAAGGTTACCACAGGTTTAACCTACAAACCCGCACGTCTACGGAGTGTCGTCGGAAACCGGAGCCAGCAGTGGAAAACCCACGCAGGTCAAGGGGAGAACGTGCAAACTCCGCACAGACAGGACACGTAGTCAGGATCGGGGCCCGGGTCTCTGGCGCTGTGAGGCGGCAACTCTACCGCTGCGCCACCGCGCCGTCCCAATTGATGCTAGGGTGCAATTAAACCCACAACAAGGGTAAGTGAGCTATGCGTTAAACACACCTTGGGAAAGGCAAGGGGGGGAAACGGTAGCGCAGCGGTAGAGTTGCTGCTTTACAGCGAATGCAGCGCCGGAGACTCAGGTTCGATCCTGACTACGGGTGCTGCACTGGTAAGGAGTTTGTACGTCCTCCCCGTGACCTGCGTGGGTTTTCTCCGAGATCTTCGGTTTCCTCCCACACTCCAAAGACGTACAGGTTTGTAGGTTAATTGACTGGGTAAATGTAAAAAATTGTCCCTAGTGGGTGTAGGATAGTGTTAATGTGCGGGGATCGCTGGGCGGCACGGACTTGGTGGGCCGAAAAGGCCTGTTTCCGCGCTGTATATATATGATATGATATATGATATGAAACCACTACAGGGAAATCTAAACCTTCTGAAATAAAGTGACTGCTCAACCAACCATCCATCCAACTCTTAACCCATCCATCCTATATTTAAGAGGGAGTTAGATGTGGCCCTTGTGGCTAAAGGGATCAGGGGGTATGGAGAGAAGGCAGGTACAGGTTACTGAGCTGGATGATCAGCCATGATCATATTGAATGGCGGTGCGTACAGGCTCGAAGGGCCGAATGGCCTACTCCTGCACCTATTTTCTATGGTTCTATGTTTCATCCAACTCTTAACCCATCCATCCTTGAACCTGGACAATATTACAAGACAACTCAATCTTGACCAGATACCGATCAATGCCAACCAGGTTGGGGGGGGGGGGGGGGGGGGAATCCTGGGCTCATATTCTACCCCATAAGGCAGGGGCATTATCATGAGTGCACACTTGGTGTTCTGTGCTGGTGACATTCCCTTCACATGGACCCAAACGTCGGCCTGGTCGGCTTAACGGCGAGCATGGGCAAAAATGGATTTCCCCTCGGTAGATCCAAACAAATCCACCTTGATAACCGTCTCTCTGGTTCGGAGATTGTCGTGGTCCTCTGAATTCCCCCACTATTCTTCAGCATTTTCGTACACGTGACCTGAACAGGTCAAGGACCACGTCACCCGAGTGACCACGCGCGAGCTGGTACCTCCCTCACCCGCGATTAAAAAAAACCTTTCGGCAGTCTCAGGAGACTGGAGGCGCTGAAATCCTGAACCAGAGAAAGTGCTGGAAGAACTTAGTGGCTCAGGCGGAATCGGCGTTTTGGGGCCAGGACCCTCCCTCGGACCAGGGGAGCAAGATGGACCACTCCGTTGAAATCGCCTAGACCGAAGTGTAGTCCGCAAAGGAGCGTGACGTCCGCCATTTTAGTAGGCAAAACCCGCCTCTCGCAGTGCAATCAGTGTTTTGGGGGAACAGTATGCGTGATGAAACATTTCCTTGTATATGCACATACATGGCCAATAAACTTATTCATTCATACCATAAAAATGCAGAATAAATATATCTCATCTGTCAATTCAATGGATTTTTGTTCTTTTTCTTTAAAAATGTTTCTGCAGGTTTCGGCCTACTAAAATGGCCGCCGTGACGCACTGCGGTTTTTAGGGTGGAGTGGTCTATCTTGCTCCGCTCGATTACCTTTGCCTCAGAGGGATGTCATTTGCCAATTTCCCTCCACTGATGCCGCCTGACCCGCTGAATTCCTCCAGCACAGGGAAATGCTCGATTTATGAATTTACCAAATGATTTTTCGGGGTAGGTGTTTCTGATTTTAAAAGCTATTTCGTCTAATAGATGGCATTATAATGCGCTCCCTGCACTAGGGAGCCACTGTGCTAAAATGCCCACAGTGCATTTTGCCCAGCCACTTTGATTTATGAAATTTCAGTTAAAACATTTTTTCCAGGAACACACCCCCTTTCACAACTCGAAGAAAAGCCGTAAGCAAGGCGGTTCAAGATATAACACTGGGTAAAAACCTCAAAGTGAAGTCGGCCATGCCACACATCCAATGATCTATTAAAAAACTCGGGAATGTCATAACATGACGTCAGGTCCAGAGGAATTTTCATTTTGGATTTCAAGTGATTATCAAAAATATCGTGGGACGAAGAGACTCCAGCAGCACAAGAGGTCACAGAATAGGGACCACAGATTTGTAATTTGACCATTGATTATAGATTTCTTCTTTCTTCCTTTCATCGTGGGCATACTTTAGACACACCTGGAATGATAGAGCAAATTAGTTTTAAGTGGAGAGACCACGATAAGAACGTAACAGCAGCAAAAGGCCATTCGGCCCCTTGTACACCGATCAAAACACTATGACCACCGACAGGCGAAGTGAATAACATTGATTATCGTGTTACAATGGCACCTGTCAAGGGGTGGGATGTATTAGGCAGCAAGTGAACAGTCATTTCTTGAAGTTGACGTGTTGGATGCAGGAGAAATGGGCAGGAGTAAAGACCTGAGTGACTTTGACCCAAGGGCTAAATTGTTATGGCCAGACGACTGGGTCAGAGCATCTGTGAAACGGCAAGGCTTGTGGGGTGCTCCCGGTCAGCAGTGGTGAGTACCGACCGACAGTGGTCCGAGGAGGGCAAAACCACAAACCGGCGACAGGCAGGGTGTTGGGCGCCCAAGGCTCATCGATGCGCGAGGGCAACGAAGGCTATCCCGTCTGGTCCGAACCGACAGAAGGTCGACTGTGGCACAAGTCACGGGAAATGTTAATGGTGGTCACGGGAGGAATGTGTCACAAGACACAGTGCATCGCACCCTGCTGCGTATGGTGCTGCACACGGAGGACCAACAGCATATTAGGCAGGTGGCCATAATGCTTTGGCTCATCAGGTCATAATGTTTTGGCTGATCGGTGTATGTGTTCTGTCAGTCAACAGGATCGTGGCTGATCTTTAACTTGAACATCACTTTCCTGCACTAACCCCAATATCTATTTATAATCAGAGTGACTGAGGCCGCACAGACAATAGACAATAGGTGCAGGAGGAGGCCATTCAGCCCTTCGAGCCAGCACCGCCATTCAATGTGATCATGGCTGATCACTCTCAATCAGTACCCCGTTCCTGCCTTCTCCCCATACCCCCTGACTCCGCTATCCTTAAGAGCTCTATCCAGCTCTCTCTTGAAAGCATCCAACGAACTGGCCTCCACTGCCTTCTGAGGCAGAGAATTCCACACCTTCACCACTCTCTGACTGAAAAAGTTCTTCCTCATCTCCGTTCTAAATGGCCTACCCCTTATTCTTAAACTGTGGCCCCTTGTTCTGGACTCCCCCAACATTGGGAACATGTTTCCTGCCTCTAATGTGTCCAATCCCCTAATTATCTTATATGTTTCAATAAGATCCCCCCTCATCCTTCTAAATTCCAGTGTATACAAGCCCAATCGCTCCAGCCTTTCAACATACGACAGGACTGCACGCCCTCAAACAGACTGCCATCTTGGATAGCAAATTCCATCAGCATCAAAGAAGACTTTTATCATCATCATCTCAGTCATAAGAAGCTGACCCTTCACTTTGAGAGCGAGACTCCTAGCCCGAGACCACCCAAACAGGTTCATAACCATTTTATTCACAAAATGCTGGAGTAACTCAGCAGGTCAGGCAGCATCTCAGGAGAGAAGGAATGGGTGACGTTTCGGGTCGAGACCCTTCTTCAGACCATTCTTCATAATCATGCCTGCATTTGCCTTGTAAAACAATATGCCCCGAGCCAACGGGGACTAATACAGACATCGGCAGCACAGGAAAGAAACGTGGGACTTTTAGAAACTCGTATCAGTAAAAGGCAGGAAGAGGAACTAGTGCAAAGCCACACAGATGGGCTGAGACCCACACAGACTCCGTCTTCGCTGCCTTATCATCATCATCATCATCATCATCATATATATACAGCCGGAAACAGGCCTTTTCGGCCCTCCAAGTCCGTGCCGCCCAGTGATCCCCGTACATTAACACTATCCTACACCCACTAGGGACAATTTTTACATTTGCCCAGCCAATTAACCTACATACCTGTACGTCTTTGGAGTGTGGGAGGAAACCGAAGATCTCGGAGAAAACCCACGCAGGTCACGGGGAGAACGTACAAACTCCTTACAGTGCAGCACCCGTAGTCAGGATCGAACCTGAGTCTCCGGCGCTGCATTCGCTGTAAAGCAGCAACTCTACCGCTGCGCTACCGTGCCGCCCACAACTTTAGACTTTAAAGATACAGCGTGGTTACTAGGCCTTGTGGCTCACCGAGTCCGCACCGATCAGCGATCACCCCGTATATTAGCGCATTCCTACACACGGGGGACAAGTTTACCATTTTTACCGAAGCGAATTAACCTGCAAACCCCTGCGCCTTTGGAATGTGGGCGGTAACTGGATCACCCGGGGAAAACCCACGCGGGGACAGGGAGAACGTACAAACTCTGTACGGACGGCAATAGACATTAGGTGCAGGAGGAGGCCATTCGGCCCTTCGAGCCTGTACGCACCGCCATTCAATGTGATCATGGCTGATCATTCTCAATCAGTACCCCGTTCCTGCCTTCTCCCCATACCCCCTGACTCCACTATCCTTAAGAACTCTATCATATCATATCATATCATATATATACAGCGCGGAAACAGGCCTTTTCGGCCCACCAAGTCCGCGCCGCCCAGCGATCCCCGCACATTAACACTATCCTACACACACTAGGGACAATTTTTTACATTTACCCAGTCAAATTAACCTACATACTATCTTGAATGCATTCAGAGACTTGGCCTCCACTGCCTTCTGAGGCAGAGAATTCCACAGATTCACAACTCCCCGAGTGAAAAAGTTTTTCCTCATCTCCGTTCTAAATGGCCGACCCCTTATTCGTAAACTGTGTGTGGCCCCTGGTTCTGGACTCCCCCAACATCGGGAACATGTTTCCTGCCTCTAACGTGTCCAACCCCGTAATAATCTTATACGTTTCGATAAGATCCCCTCTCATCCTTCTAAGTCAGGATCGTAGTCAGGATCGGACCAGGGTTTCTGGCGCTGTGAGGCGGGAACTCTACCGCTGGGCCACCGCGCCACACTGCTGGAGATGCTACTCTGATGGAGACTCTGGTCCAGGCTGGAGAGGATTGGAGACTTATGTAGGCTTAATACCCATTTCTGAAAGGTGACTGCCGGTATAATGTGGCACTTCCTCGGTGGGGACAAGGGTTTGGAATCGGGGTGGGGCAAGGAACTCGATGTCAGGACACTAGATTGAGGTCAGGAGTAGTTTACATTGGAGATACAGGCCCTTCGGCCCACCGAGTCCACGATCGATCGCCCGCTCACACTAGTTCCACTGGAATTTAGAAGGATGAGGGGGGATCTTATTGAAACATATAAGATAATTAGGGGGATTGGACACATTAGAGGCAGGAAACATGTTCCCAATGTTGGGGGAGTCCAGAACAAGGGGCCACACACAGTTTAAGAATAAGGGGTAGGTCATTTAGAACGGAGATGAGGAAGAACTTTTTCAGTCAGAGAGTGGTGAAGGTGTGGAATTCTCTGCCTCAGAAGGCAGTGGAGGCCAGTTCGTTGGATGCTTTCAAGAGAGAGCTAGATAGAGCTCTTAAGGATAGCGGAGTGAGGGGGTATGGGGAGAAGGCAGGAACGGGGTACTGATTGAGAGTGATCAGCCATGATCGCATTGAATGGCGGTGCTGGCTCGAAGGGCTGAATGGCCTACTCCTGCACCTATTGTCTATTGTCTATCCCACTTTCTCATCCACTCCTTACATACTAGGGGGCAATTTACAGAGGGGCCGGTTGACGGGCAAACCCGCACGTCTCTGGGACACGAGAGGAAACCGGAGCACCCGGAGGAAACCCGCGCAGTCACCGGGAGAACGTGCAAACTCCGCACGCTGCCAGCACCCGAGGTCAGGATCAGCACGTCTGCCGCCGTGAGGACCAGGCTGGGCGGGACTGTCGTACGTTGAAAGACCGGAGCGACTAGGTTTGTACACACTGGAATTTAGAAGGATGAGAGGGGATCTTATCGAAACGTATAAGATTATTAAGGGGTTGGACACGTTAGGGGCAGGAAACACGTTCCCAATGTTGGGGGGAGTCCAGAACCAGGGGCCACACACAGTTTAAGAATAAGGGGTCGGCCATTTAGAACGGAGACGAGGAAAAACTTTTCCAGTCAGAGAGTTGTGAATCTGTGGAATTCTCTGCCTCAGAAGGCAGTGGAGGCCAATTCTTTGAATGCATTCAAGAGAGAGTTAGATAGAGCTCTTAAGGATAGCGGAGTCAGGGGGTACGGTGAGAGGGCAGGAACGGGGTACTGATTGAGAATGATCAGCCATGATCACATTGAATGGCGGTGCTGGCTCGAAGGGCCGAATGGCCTCCTCCTGCACCTATTGTCTATTGAGAGAGGGGGAATGCAGGGGTTCCTTGAAGTTGAGGCCAATTCTCTGAATGCATTCAAGAGAGAGTTAGATAGAGCTCTTAATGATAGTGGGAGAAGACGGCAGGGGAAGAGAAAAGACATTGTGGCCTTCCATCACAGTGAGCAGGGGACCGGAGGAGATTCGCTGTGATGGATGTTTCTTTTTTGTTGTTGTGTTTTGTGTTGGTTGGGGTTGTGTAATTTGCTTATTTTATTGCTCTTATCGTTGGACTTGTGGGTGAAGAAATCTCGTCCAAAAGACTTGTTTTTTGGATGACAAATAAAGATATCCTGAATCCTGAATCAGGGGGTATGGGGGAGAAGGCAGGAACGGGGTACTGATTGAGAATGATCAGCCATGATCAGGGTGAATGGCGGTGCTGGCTGGAAGGGCCGAATGGCCTCCTCTTGCACCTATTGTCTATCGTCCGTTGAGGCAATGGCTCTACCCGCCGCTCACTGCGCCGCCCATGGCATTCACAGTACTCACGGCCTTTTTGAGGAAGGTATCTCTGCCCCCACAGAGCCCTTGAAGGTTGACCTTGGCTTGCCCAGTTTGGCTTTTGGTGACAAGCTCCACACAGACAAGTTGTTCGAGGGAGCTGAAACAAAAAATTCGGCGATAAAAATCAAATAAATTGCCCTGGTTTCCAATGCAGATCAGGGCAGCACCATAACCTTCGAATGCATGCGGGAAAAATAGTGATAGTGAAGCAGATAATGCCAGTGCCACTGATAACGATCGGTCTGAAGAAGGGACTCGACCCCGAAACGTCACCCGTCCCTTCTCTCCTGAGATGCCGCCCGACCCGCTGAGTTACTCCGGCATTTTGTGAAATAAATAACCGCTTGTACTCGCTGGAATTTAGAAGATTGAGGGGGGATCTTATAGAAACGTACAAAATTCTTAAGGGGTTGGACTGGCTAGATGCGGGAAGATTGTTCCCGATGTTGGGGAAGTCCAGAACAAGGGGGTCACACAGTTTAAGGATAAGGGGGAAGTCTTTTAGGACCGAGATGAGAAAGTTTTTTTTCACACAGAGAGTGGTGAGTCTGTGGAATTCTCTGCCACAGAAGGTAGTTGAGGCCAGTTCATTTGGCTATATTTAAGAGGGAGTTAGATGTGGCCCTTGTGGCTAAAGGGATCAGTGGGTATGGAGAGAAGGCAGGTACGGGATACTGAGTTGGATGGTCAGCCATGATCATATTGAATGGCGGTGCGTACAGGCTCGAAGGGCCGAATGGCCTATTCCTGCACCTATCTTCTATGTTTCTATGTTTCTACGAAGATAATGCCAGTGGTGACATGCGAAACTGCAGCTGTGGGATCCTGATAGAAAACAGTGCCAGCAGCCAGATGCTGTGTGATTGTACACTTTAGAACAGCGCGGAAACAGGCCCTTCGGCCCACCAAGTTCGTGCCAACCACCGATCGCCCCCCTACGCTAACACTATCCTACACAACTCATAACTTTTTTAACCATGGCCGATGAAGCTACGAACCTGCACGAAAACCCACGCATGCCACGGGGAGAACGTGCAAACTCCGCCCGTAATCAGGATCGAACCCGGGTCTCTGGCGCTGTGAGGCAGCAGCTCCACCGTGCTGCCCCCTGGTGGCAGTGACCTGCTGGAGTTCGTCCGGCATTTTGTTTATTGCCAATGGTGGAGAGCAGAGTGGATGGAGTGAGAGGACAATAGACAATAGGTGCAGGAGTAGGCCGTTCGGCCCTTCGAGGCAGCACCGCCATTCAATGTAATCACGGCTGATCATTCTCAATCAATACCCCGTTCCTGCCTTCTCCCCATACCCCCTGACTCAGGATTCAGGATATCTTTATTTGTCATCCAAAAAACGTCTTTTGGACGTGATTTCTTCACCCACAAGTCCAACATACCCCCTGACCGCTATCCTTAAAAGCTCTATCTAGCACTCTCTTGAATGCATTCAGAGAATTGGCCTCCACTGCCTTCAGAGGCAGAGAATTCCACACATTCACAACTCTCTGACTGAAAAAGTTTTTCCTCATCTCCGTTCTAAATGGCCGACCCCTTATTCTTAAACTGTGTGTGGCCCCTGGTTCTGGACTCCCCCAACATTGGGAACATGTTTCCTGCCTCGAACGTGTCCAACCCCTCAATAATCTTATACGTTTCAATAAGATCCCCTCTCATCCTTCTAAATTCCAGTGTGTACAAGCCTAAGTCGCTCCAGTCTTTCAAGATACGACAGTCCCGCCATTCCGGGAATTAACCTACGCTGCACGCCCTCAATAGCAAGAATATCCTTCCTCAAATTTGGAGACCAAAACCGGAGATTAGTTACCGCTGTCAGCTTTAGAGAAAGTGCTTCAGTGCGATTGTTGAACACAGTGTGTGGAGTATATTGCACAGTGTAACCCGACTGCTCCTCATTGTGCTGACTCAACAGAATTGCCTAATGCAGCAATACAATCTTAAACGCAGTATTATCCGCTGTCAGCAGATTGCCGGTACTAAGCTTTGCATATCCCAAGTCAAGGCCTTGCTCACAGTTTAGTTTGGTTGAGAGATACAGCGCGGAAACAGGCCCTTCGGCCCACCGGGTCCGCGCCGACCAGCGATCCCCGCACACTAACACTAACACTACACACACAAGGGACGATTTGCAATTATACCGAGCCGATTAGCCTGCATACCGGAGGTATTTATTCACACAATGCTGGAGTAACTCAGCGGGTCGGGCAGCATCTCAGGAGAGAAGGAATGGGCGACGTTTCGGGTCGAGACCCTTCTTCAGACCGATGTCAGGGGGGGGGGGCGGGACAAAGGAAGGATATAGGTGGAGACGGGAAGATAGAGGGAGAACTGGGATGGGGAGGGGAAGAGATGGACAGAGGAGCTCCCGGAGGAAACAGGAGCCCCCGGAGAAACCCACGCAGGTCACGGGGAGAACGTACAAACTCCGTGCAGGCAGCACCCGTGGTCGGGATGGAACACGGGTCTCTGGCGCCGTGAGGCAGCAACTCTGCCGCTGCGCCACCGTGTCACCCATGACCACCCTGGATTTACAACCAGCGACATCATCTCCCCCCCCCCCCCCACCCTACCAACCCTCCCTACAATTTAACAAGCTTCTTTTCTCTCCTTCAACAGGGGAAAGTCAAGTGAGCCCAAGCAGAATGATAGAACCTCATCGATAGGCGTCCACAGCACAAATCCGCACGATAACAGGGGATGGGGTTTAATTCACAAAATGCTGGAGTAACTCAGCAGGTCAGGCAGCATCTCAGGAGAGAAGGAATGGGCGACGTTTCGGGTCGAGACCCTTCTTACAGTGGATGAAGATTAATTTGAACTTGGGTGTTAAGAGTAGATAGGCCAGAGGGATAGACAATAGGTGCAGGAGGAGGCCATTCGGCCCTTCGAGCCTGTACGCACCGCCATTCAATGTGATCATGGCTGATCATTCTCAATCAGTACCCCGTTCCTGCCTTCTCCCCATACCCCCTGACTCCGCTATCCTTAAGAGCTCTATCTAGCTCTCTCTTGAATGCATTCAGAGACTTGACCTCCACTGCCTCCTGAGGCAGAGAATTCCATAGATTCACAACTCTCTGATTGAAAAAGTTTTTCCTCATCTCCGTTCTAAATGGCCGACCCCTTATTCTTAAACTGTGGCCCCTAGTTCTGGACTCCCCCAACATTGGGAACATGTTTCCTGCCTCTAACGTGTCCAACCCCTTAATAATCTTATGCGTTTCGATAAGATCCCCTCTCATCCGTCTAAATTCCAGTGTATACAAGCCTAGTTGCTCCATTCTTTCAACATATGACAGTCCCGCCATTCTGGGAATTAACCTAGTAAACCTACGCTGCACGCCCTCGATAGCAAGAATATCCTTCCTCAAATTTGGAGACCAAAACTGCACACAGTACTCCAGGTGCGGTCTCACTAGGGCCCTGTACAACTGCAGAAGGACCTCTTTGCTCCTATACTCAACTCGTCTTGTTATGAAGGCCAACATTCCATTGGCTTTCTTCACTGCCTGCTGTACCTGCATGCTTCCTTTCAGTGACTGATGCACTAGGACACCCAGATCTCGTTGTACGTCCCCTTTTCCTAACTTGGATCTGGACTGTTGCCTGCAGTGGTGATGATCTTCAAAATATTACCAATGACACCGTTGTGAGCAGTTCTGGGCCCCGTATCTGAGGAAGGACGTGCCGGCTCTGGAGAGGGTCCAGAGGTGGTTTACGAGAACGATCCCAGGAATGAGTGGGTTAACGTACGATGAGCGTTTGTCGGCACTGGGCCTGTACTCGCTGGAGTTTAGAAGGATGGGGGGGGGGGACCCTCATTAAAACTTACCAAATAGTGAGCGGCCCGGATAGAGTGGATGTGGAGAGGATGTTTCCACTAGTGGGAGAGTCTAGGACCGGAGGCCATAAACTCAGAATTAAAGGACGTACCGTTAGGAAGGAGACGAGGAGGAATTTCTTCAGTCGGAGGGCGGTGAATCTGTGGGATTCTTTGCCACAGACGGCTGTGGAGGCTGTCAATTGATATTTTTAAGGCGGTGATAGATTCCTGATGAGTGCAGGTGTCATAGAAACATAGAAAATAGGTGCAGGAGTAGGCCATTCGGCCCTTCGAGCCTGCACCGCCATTCAATATGATCATGGCTGATCATCCAGCTCAGTATCCCGTACCTGCCTTCTCTCCATACCCCATGATCCCTTTAGCCACAAGGGCCACATCTAACTCCCTCTTAAATATAGCCAACGAACTGGCCTCAACTACCTTCTGTGGCAGTGAATTCCACAGACTCACCACTCTCTGTGTGAAGAAATGTTTTCTCATCTCGGTCCTAAAAGACTTCCCCCTTATCCTTAAGCTGTGACCCCTTGTTCTGGACTTCCCCAACATCGGGAACAATCTTCCCGCATCTAGCCTGTCCAACCCCTTAAGAATTTTGTACGTTTCTATAAGATCCCCCCTCAGTCTTCTAAATTCCAGCGAGTGCAAGCCGAGTCTATCCAGTCTTTCTTCATATGAAAGTTCTGCCATCCCAGGGATCAATCTGGTGTCAGGGGTTATCATATCATATCATCATATCATATATATACAGCCGGAAACAGGCCTTTTCGGCCCACCAAGTCCGTGCCGCCCAGCGATCCCCGCACATTAACACTATCCTACACCCACTAGGGACAATTTTTACATTTACCCAGCCAATTAACCTACATACCTGTACGTCTTTGGAGTGTGGGAGGAAACCGAAGAGTGTGGGAGGAAACCGAAAAGCAGCAACTCTACCGCTGCGCTACCGTGGGGACAAGGCAGGAGAATGGGGTTGAGAGGGAGAGATGGATCGGCCATGATTGAATGGCAGAGTTGACTCGATGAGCCGAATGGCCTAATTCTGCTCCTAGAACCTATGAATGTACACGTGCAGGAAAGAACTGCAGATGCTGGTTTAAATCGTAGATGCTGGAGTAACTCAGCGAGACTCTCTGGAGAGGTGGCGTTTCGGGTCGAGACCCTTCTTCAGTCTGAAGAACCCATTCAGACCATTCAGTCACCCATTCCCTTCTCTCCAGAGATGCTGCCTGACCCGCTGAGTTACTCCAGCATTTTGTGTCTACCTCCGTTATAAGCGTACACAACTGTTCCACAATCTCAAGCAAGAGCAGCGCAGACTGTTTAAATCACATTAAATAAGCAGGCACGAGGCCAAGTAACAATAGACAATAGACAATAGGTGCAGGAGTAGGCCATTCAGCCGTTCGAGCCAGCACCGCCATTCAATGCGATCATGGCTGATCACTCTCAATCAGTACCACGTTCCTGCCTTCTCCCCATACCCCCTCACTCCGCTATCCTTAAGAGCTCTATCCAGCTCTCTCTTGAAAGCATCCAACGAACTGGCCTCCACTGCCTTCTGAGGCAGAGAATTCCACACCTTCACCACTCTCTGACTGAAAAAGTTCTTCCTCATCTCCGTTCTAAATGGCCTTACCCCTTATTCTTAAACTGTGTGTGGCCCCTTGTTCTGGACTCCCCCCCAACATTGGGAACATGTTTCCTGCCTCTAATGTGTCCAATCCCCTAATTATCTTATATGTTTCAATAAGATCCCCCCCTCATCCTTCTAAATTCCAGTGTATACAAGCCCAATCGCTCCAGCCTTTCAACATACGACAGTCCCGCCATTCCGGGAATTAACCTAGTGAACCTAGTAACCCCACTGGTACGTACGCGATAGATCGGCCTTGCGTCTTTTGCCCTTTTTCTTCTTCTCGCAGAGTCTCCTCTCCGGGTTCTCTTTCTTTTTCATTCCAGCGGTTTTCCCTGCGCCTCTCTTTCTCGTTCCCTCTTGAAGGAGTCTCTTCTCCGGCCTCTCTTCTCCCTCTGCTGGAGAGGCAACTCGAACCGCCTGTCCCTGGACCCCGTTGTCTTGGAACTGTTTGAGAGCTGCCTTGGCCCGCTTGGCTGTCACGTATTCCACGTAAACGGTCCTGTAAATGAAACACTGAACATTATAAGAGGCGGGACGAGGAGCAGAAAGCACAAGAGCCACACACAAACCCAATTAGAAAACCACGACTCCTCCTTCACGTCTGGGCTTTCAACTTCTCTGACAGGGACACTCGTAGATAGGGTTGCCAACTGTCCCGTATTAGCCGGGACATCCAGTGTCTATACACTAAAACTCCCGTTTGTTTGTTTGTTTGTTTGTTTGTTTGTTCATGAACTACAGCCAAAACGGTACACGATAGCGCGACAATTCTAGGCCCACCTTCCTCACCGTCGTCCCTTTGGTGCTAATGGAAGAAGTTTCATTGAGATCGGCGTTATATTTTTAAAGTTATTCACATTTTAAAGTTTAAATCTATCTCCTCGGGAGGGAGGGAGTTAGGGAGGGGGGTGGAGGAAGGGAGGATAAGAGGGGTTGAGGGGGATGGAGGGAGGATAACGGGGGTTGAGGGGGATGGAGGGGTAGGATGGAGGGGGGATGGGAAGGGGGATGGGAGAGGGTGCTACACCAATGTAGGAAAGGTTTGGGCCCAACGGGTCCACTTGGTCTAGTTTTGAGCTAAATTTGTTTGTCCCGTATTAGGCCCACGGGCCGCTGTAGGCCCCGACACTGTAGGCCCGGGCGCTGTAGGCTGACGGAGCTCGTTAACATTAACGGAGTCCGGGGAGCGGGGCTTACTGTGTTCGGGGAGCGAGGCCGAGTGTGTTCGCCTAACGGAGGTTGCATAGCAACCCGCCTCCCGGCCCGGGAGGCCGTCATTGGCGGAGCGGGAGCACGTGGCCGCTGGCTGGGTGAGGTCACGTGGGGCGGTGACGTCACCGAGTCCCGTATTTGGGAGTTCGAAAGTCGGCATCCCTACTTGTAGAATAGCTCAACATAGGTGAAGGCCATTTGGCCCAGTATGTACTGTATGAGCCAGCCCTTTGTTAGTCAAGTCAAGTCAAGTCAATTTTATTTGTATAGCACATTTAAAAACAACCCACGTTGACCAAAGTGCTGTCCATCAGTTCAGGTACTAAGGAAAAAATGAAACATACAGTGGCACACAAACATAACAGCACATACATAAACAGTTCACAGCGCCCCCTCAGAGGGCCTCAAACGCTAGGGAGTAGAAATAGGTTTTGAGCCTGGACTTAAAGGAGTGGATGGAGGGGGCAGTTCTGATGGGGAGAGGGATGCTGTTCCACAGTCTCGGAGCTGCAACCGCAAAAGCGCGGTCACCCCTGAGCTTAAGCCTAGACCGCGGGATACTCAGTAGCCCTAAGTCGGCCGACCTGAGGGACCTGGAGTTAGAGAGGTGGGTTAGAAGATTTTTGATGTGGGGGGGGGGGAATGTCCATTTAGGGCTTTGTATGTGAATAGGAGGAGCTTGAAGTTGATTCTGTACCGTACTGGGAGCCAGTGGAGAGAGGCCAGAATCGGGGTGATGTGGTCCCTTTTACGGGCGCCCGTCAGGAGTCTCGCTGCGGCGTTTTGGACCAGTTGCAGATATATGTAACGAGCCCCTGTGGCCTGCACTTTCCCCAATGGGCTTGCATATTGTTTTATGCTTTAGAAATACAGCGCAGAAAGAGCCCACCATTTTGAAATTCCCAAGTTTTGGAATTCTCTCCCTGAAACTCCCTTCTCTTTCTTTGAAGATAAGCTTTTAAAAAAGCAGCTTTGTGCCAAGCTTTCATTTGCCCATCCCATTATCTCAGGGAGCTTGGATTAATTATATCACTGCTGTGAAGGAGAAGGGAAGTTTTGCCCTTGTTGAAGCACTGTACAAATGCAAGACGTTACCTCCGCGCCTACACAGTTTACTCACCTTTGTGACTGGCCATCATTTTCTCCCGCAATTCGGACATTCTCAGCATCGGCAAACAGAGATTTCAGAAAGGTCTTGTTCAACGGACAAAGATTTGTCACTTTAAGAATCTTCTTTTTCTCTGAAGAGAGAGAGAGAGAGAGAAAAAAATTGGGGTTGAGAGGGGAAGATAGATCAGCAATGATTGAATGGCGGAGTAGACATGATGGGCCGAATGGCCTAATTCTGCTCCTATAACATGAAAATGAATAGACAATAGGTGAAGGAGGAGGCCATTCGGCCCTTCGAGCCAGCACCGCCATTCAATGTGATCATGGCTGATCATTTTCAATCAGTACCCCGTTCCTGCCTTCTCCCCATACCCCCTGACTCCGCTATCCTTAAGAGCTCTATCTAGCTCTCTCTTGAATGCATTCAGAGAATTGGCCTCCACTGCCCTCTGAGGCAGAGAATTCCACAGATTCACAACTCTCTGACTGAAAAAGTTTTTCCTCATCTCCGTTCTAAATGGCCTACCCCTTATTCTTAAACTGTGTGTGGCCCCTGGTTCTGGACTCCCCCAACATTGGGAATATGTTTCCTGCCTCTAACGTGTCCAACCCCTTAATAATCTTATACTTTTTGATAAGATCCCCTCTCATCCTTCTAAATTCCAGTGTATACAAGCCTAGTCGCTCCAGTGTTTCTGGAACTCTAAACTTATATTCTTGCATGTGTGATTTTACATAATCTCTAAGTTGTAAATATCTAAAATAATTATTAACATGTAATCCGTACTTCTGCTGTAAATCCTGAAAAGAAAGAAAAGTTCCCTTATGATAAAGATCTCCCACCCTTTTAATTCCATAACTTTTCCATTGAGCAAAGCCTCTATCTAAGACAGACGGTTTAAAAGAAGGATTATTCGCAATAGGAAGGAAAACAGATAATTTACTCAATTTTAACGTAAGCTTTAATTGTTTCCAGGTACGGATAACACTCTGTATAATGGGATTACCTCCATATGTTTTTTTATTTAAATTTATTGGAGCTAAGAGGATCGCACCAATATCGAATGGTAAACAATCCTCTTTCTCCATCTTTAACCAATCCGGTTGTTGATCAGAATCATCCAACCAGCAGGTTATATTTTTAATATTAACCGCCCAATAATAAAATAAAAAGTTAGGTAAAGCAATTCCTCCATTAATTTTAGACTTACGTAGATGTCTTTTATTTATTCTATGAGTCTTGTAGTCCCAGATAAAATTAGTAACAATTGAATCAATTTAAAAAAAAAACTTTTTTGGAAGATAGATCGGAATTGCTTGAAATAAGTATAGTAGCTGTGGAAGAAAGATCATCTTTATAGCATTACTACGACCAACTAATGATATAGGAAGTGTTTTCCAAAATTGGATATTTCTGTGTAATTTAGTGAGTAAAGGAGGAAAATTTAATTTAAATAAAGAAGTATATTTCCTAGTCACGTAAATTCCAAGATATTTAAACTTTTCATAGGCAATTTTAAAAGGAAATTGTTGAAGTATGGCCGGATTATGCTCCATTATTGGCATAATTTCACTTTTATACCAGTTAATTCTATAACCTGAAAATGAACCAAATTGAGTTATGAGATTTAATAAATTCGGAATGCTAATTTCTGGCTTTGTAATATATATTAATACATCATCCGCATATAAAGAAATTTTATTGGTTGTATGTTTAGTGTTATAGCCATGAATATCTGAATTTGATCTTATACTCTCAGCAAGTGGTTCTATAACGAGGGCAAATAGAAGCGGTGGTAGTGGACATCCTTGTCTACAACCCCTAGCTAAATGAAATTTAGATGACAGCATTTGATTAGTTAATATTCTAGCTGTTGGGGATGTATATAAAAGTTTCACCCATGAACAAAAATTTTCACCTAGTTGAAATTTTTCCATCACTGAGAAAAGATAGGGCCATTCTACTTGATCAAATGCTTTCAACAGCTCCATCCAAGACCATAAGACTCTCTTGCTTTCATAGAAACATAGAAAATAGGTGCAGGAGTAGACCATTCGGCCCTTCGAGCCTGTACGCACCGCCATTCAATATGATCATGGCTGATCATCCAACTCAGTATCCCGTACCTGCCTTCTCTCCCTACCCCCTGATCCCTTTAGCCACAAGGGCCACATCTAATTCCCTCTTAAATATAGCCAATGAACTGGCCTCAACTACCTTCTGCGGCAGAGAATTCCACAGATTCACCACTCTCTGTGTGAAAAAAAACTTTCTCATCTCGGTCCTAAAAGACTTCCCCCTTATCCTTAAACTGTGACCCCTTGTTCTGGACTTCCCCAACATCGGGAACAATCTCCACGCATCTAGCCTGTCCAACCCCGTAAGAATTTTGTACGTTTCTATAAGATCCCCCCCCTCGATCTTCTAAATTCCAGCGAGTACAAGCCGAGTCTATCCAGTCTTTCTTCATATGAAAGTCCAGCCATCCCAGGAATCAATCTGGTGAACCTTCTCTGTACTCCCTCTATGGCAAGAATGTCTTTCCTCAGATTAGACGACCAAAACTGTACGCAATACTCCAGGTGTGGTCTCACCAATGCCCTGTACAACTGCAGCAGAACCTCCCTGCTCCTATACTCAAATCCCCTCGCTATGAATGCCAACATACCATTGGCTTTCTTCACTGCCTGCTGCACCTGCATGCCTACTTTCAATGACTGGTGTACCACGACACCCAGGTCTCGTTGCATCTCCCCTTCTCCTAATCGGCCACCATTCAGGTAATAGTATGCTCTCCTGTTCTTGCCACCAAAGTGGACAAACCTCACATTTATCCACATTATACTGCATCTGCCATGCATTTGCCCACTCACCTCACCTATCCAAGTCATGTTGCAGCCTCCTAGCATCCTCCTCACAGCTAACACTGCCCCCCAGCTTCGTGTCATCCGCAAGAGAGAGCTGGATAGAGCTCTTTATGATAGCGGAGTCAGGGGGTATGGGGAGAGGGCAGGAACGGGGTACTGATTGTGAATGATCAGCCATGATCACATTAGAAGATTGAGGGGGGATCTTATAGAAACTTACAAAATTCTTAAGGGGTTGGACAGGCTAGATGCAGGAAGATTGTTCCCGATGTTGAGGAAGTCCAGAACAAGGGGTCACAGTTTAAGGATAAGGGGGAAGTCTTTTAGGACCGAGATGAGAAAGTTTTTTTTCACACAGAGTGGTGAATCTGTGGAATTCTCTGCCACAGAAGGCAGTTGAGGCCAGTTCATTGGCTATATTTAAGAGGGAGTTAGATGTGGCCCTTGCGGCTAAAGGGATCAGGGGGTATGGAGAGAAGGCAGGTACGGGATACTGAGCTGGATGATCAGCCATGATCATATTGAATGGCGGTGCAGGCTCGAAGGGCCTACTCCTGCACCTATTTTCTATGTTTCTATGAATGGCGGTGCTAGCTCAAAGGGCCGAATGGCCTCCTCCTGCACCTATTGTCTATTGAGAAGAATGAGGCTCGTTGGTCGTTGCCACCGCCACCCTAGAAATACCAGCAAACAAGGGAACCCACCCATGGAAGACGGATCCCGGGACGACCAAACAAGACCACGCTGAAGACGTTGATGGAAGACGCGTATGTAGAGACAAAAGAGGAGCTGGCAGCTGTTTGGAGGACAGAGATGCGTGGGGCGTCCGCCACTGTGCCTGTCGGAAACCAGCACCGCTAATGTTTTCAACGATCTTTAAAAATGTAATGAATTTAATGAATTATCGAGTTCCTCCAGCATTTTTTTTTAACGCTCAAGATTCCAGCATCTGCAGTCTCCTGCGTCTGCAAACTAATTAAAATAGCCTTGCAATAAATATTTAAAAAAACATGAGACGGGCATTCGTGAACGCGGCAACAATGTCCTCAAAGCCAAAACAACAGATGCCAGAAGCCGGGAGCAGATGGAAAATGTTGGAGA
The DNA here is from genome assembly GCF_053455715.1 of Rhinoraja longicauda. Classification (NCBI taxonomy): domain Eukaryota; kingdom Metazoa; phylum Chordata; class Chondrichthyes; order Rajiformes; family Arhynchobatidae; genus Rhinoraja; species Rhinoraja longicauda. The sequence continues at coordinate 6,097,820 of NC_135986.1, forward strand.
CACTTGGCGGGAGTGACTGACGGGAAAATACAGCACGGAAACTTTAGCCCGACTTTAGACCATCGAGTCCGTGCCGATTATCGATCGCCCGTTCACACGACTTCAACGTTACTTTCTCATTCATTTCCCTTGCAAACAACCGGGGGGGATTTACAGAGCGCAATTGCCCGATAAACCCACACGACTTTGACAATAAGGTCAGAACTAGATTTGGATGAAGAAGGAAACCAGGGCCTCTGGTGGAGACCCACGAGAGTCTATGCTATTAGCCGATATAGTCAATTAGAGATATTGATATTTTGTTGTAGGTGGTTGAAGATGGTTTATTTTGTTGTTGTCTTAGCCTCCACCCCCCCCCCCTTCCATCCCCCCTCTATATCCGCCCTCCCATCTCCCCTTCCATTCCCCCCCTCCATCTCCCCCCTCTCCCTCCACCCCCCTTCCATCTCCCCTTCTATCCCCCCCTCCATCCCCCCTTCCCCATCTCCACTTCCATCCCCCCTCCACCCCCTTCCATCTCTAACCCCCCTCTCCATCTCTCCCCATCTCCCCCTCCATCTCCCCCTCCATCTCCCCCTTCCCCATCTCCATCCACTCCACCCCCCCATCCCCCTCTCCACCCCCCCCTTCCACCCCCCCCCCCTTCCATCCTCCCTCCATCTATCTCCCTTAAAGACTGGAGCGACTAGGCTTGTACACACTAGAATTTAGAAGGAAGAGAGGGGATCTTATCGGAACGTATAAGATTATTAAGGGGTTGGACACGTTAGAGGCAGGAAACATGTTCCCAATGTTGGGGGAGTCCAGAACCAGGAGCCACACAGTTTAAGAATAAGGGGTCGGCCATTTAGAACTGAGATGAGGAAAAACCTTTTTCAGTCAGAGAGTTGTGAATCTGTGGAATTCTCTGCCTCAGAAGGCAGTGGAGGCCAATTCTCTGAATGCATTCAAGAGGGAGCTAGATAGAGCTCTTAAGGATAGCGGAGTCAAGGGGTATGGGGAGAAGGCAGGAACGGGGTACTGATTGAGAATGATCAGCCATGATCACATTGAATGGCGGCGCTGGCTCGAAGGGCCGAATGGCCTCCTCCTGCACCTATTGTCTATTGTTATCATTGGGAATGGAATGTGTTTGTCCCTTTACGGATGATAGGGAGTAGACAGAGGAGTATACGGGTTCCTTGTCCTTAAATGACTCCCTTGTCTGACAGTGTGAGCCCTGTGTATTAAAACAGTTAAGAAGCAAGGTCGTGCAGCTGCGAGACTGCTCCTGTATAAGAGATAAAGAAAGTTTCTTTCCCAATAACAACTCCTTATATGGGTGCGTGTGAAAGTAGGAAAAGTTTCGAATCCACTCTAGGTAAATTGATGCATTTCCCCGAAATCATGTGACTTATATTAATGGTTTGGTTTCTGAGCATGTGACCCGTATTAATGATCTTGTTTTCTCTGTAACCATGGGAATTGTATTAGAATTGTAATTGGTCATTGATTCCTTTTCTGTCACACCCCTTTTTCCTTTCTGTGTAAAAAAGAAAACAATCGTGGCAAAGTTGTTCTTCCCCTCTCCCCAGTTGAGATATTTTCAGACACTAGTATTGTGTCAGGAGATTCTCAAGGGGAAGAACCCCACTGTGGAATAAATCCGATGTGCTCATCCAGTATTAGACAATAGATGCAGGAAGAGGCCATTCGGCCCTCCGAGCCAGCACTGCCATTCAATGTGATCATGGCTGATCATTCTCAATCAGTACCCCGTTCCTGCCTTCTCCCCATACCCCCTGACTCCGCTATCCTTAAGAGCTCTATCTTGAATGCATTCAGAGAATTGGCCTCCACTGCCTTCTGAGGCAGAGAATTCCACAGATTCACAACTCTCTGACAGAAAAAGTTTTTCCTCATCTCAGTTCTAAATGGCCTACCCCTTATTCTTAAACTGTGTGGCCCCTGGTTCTGGACTCCCCCAACATTGGGAACATGTTTCCTGCCTCTAACGTGTCCAACCCCTTAATAATCTTATACGTTTTGATAAGATCTCCTCTCATCCTTCTAAATTCCAGTGTATACAAGCCTAGTCGCTCCAGTCTTTCAACATATGACAGTCCCGCCATTCCGGGAATTAACCTAGTAAACCTACGCTGCACGCCCTCAATAGCAAGAATATCCTTCCTCAAATTTGGAGACCAAAACTGCACACAGTACTCCAGGTGCGGTCTCACTAGGGCCCTGTACAACTGCAGAAGGACCTCTTTGCTCCTATACTCAACTCCTCTTGTTATGAAGGCCAACATTCCATTGGCTTTCTTCACTGCCTGCTGTACCTGCATGTTTCCTTTCAGTGACTGATGCACTAGGACACCCAGATCTCGTTGTACGTCCCCTGTTCCTAACTTGACACCATTCAGATAATACTCTGCCTTCCTGTCCTTACCACCAAAGTGGATAACCTCACACTTATCCACATTAAACTGCATCTGCCATGCATCCGCCCACTCACACAACCTGTCCAAGTCACCCTGCAACCTCGTAGCATCTTCCTCACAGTTCACACTGCCACCCAGCTTTGTGTCATCTGCAAATTTGCTAATTACGTGTGTTATTCGGACTGAAGGTAAGGAACTTGAATTATCACCCACACGGTCATTTGGAGAACGTGCAAACTCTGCAGGAGTAGGCCATTCGGCCCTTCGAGCCTGCACCGCCATTCAATATGATCATGGCTGATCACCCGTGCCTCTAGCGCTGTGAGGCAGCAGCTCTACCAGCTGCGATACTGTGGAGAGAAACACTTCATACTTTGGGCTGATGATCTTGCATCAGAACTGCCATCATTGACCTGAAACATTGCTCTGCTGAGGCGTTCCCAGAATATTCCGTTTCAGACCAAGTTCTGCTGTCACGAAACTCTTTGCAGTCTATATAACTAAAACCCTCGTTTGTTTGTTTGTTCGTTCCTGAACTGCAGCCAATAGCGCGACAATTTTAGGCCCACCTTCCTCACCGTCGTCCCTTTGGTGCTAATGGAAGAAGTCTCAATGAAATTGGTGTTATGTTTTTAAAGTTATTCACATTTTGAAGTTTAAATCTATCTCCTAGGGAGGGAGAGGGGTGGAGGGAGAGGGAGAGGAGGATAAGGGGGTTGAGGGAAGGGGGAGAGGAGAGTGAGAGAGGAGAGGGAAAGGAGGGGAAGGGGGAGAGGGGGAGGTGAGAAGGGGAGAGGGGAGTGGGGAGAGGGGAGAGTGGGAGAGGGAGAGTGGGAGGGGAGAGTGGGAGGGGAGAGTGGGAGGGGAGAGGGGAAGGGGAGAGGGGAAGGGGAGAGGGGAAGGGGAGAGGGGAAGGGGAGAGGGGAAGGGGAGAGGGGAAGGGGAGAGGGGAAGGGGAGAGGGGAAGGGGAGAGGGGAGAGGGGAAGGGGAGAGGGGATGGGGAGAGGGGAGGAGAGGGGAGAGTGGGAGGGGAGAGGGGAAGGGGAGAGGAGGAGGGGAGAGGGGAAGGGGAGAGGGGGGAGGGGGAGGGGAGAGTGGGAGGGGAGAGTGGGAGGGGAGAGGGGGAGGGGAGAGTGGGGAGGGAGAGGGGAGAGTGGGAGGGGAGAGTGGGAGGGGAGAGGGGGAGGGGAGTGAGAGAGGGGAGGAGGGGGGAGGGGAGAGTGGGAGGGGAGAGGGGAGGGGAGAGTGGGAGAGTGGGAGGGGAGAGTGGGGAGGGAGAGGGGAGAGTGGGAGGGGGAGAGTGGGAGGGGAGAGGGGGAGGGGAGAGTGGGAGGGGAGAGGGGGAGGGGAGAGGGGAGAGTGGGAGAGGGAGAGTGGGAGGGGAGAGTGGGAGGGGAGAGTGGGAGGGGAGAGGGGAGAGGGGAAGGGAGAGTGGGAGGGGAGAGTGGGAGGGGAGAGTGGGCAGGGGAGAGGGGAGAGGGGGAGGGGAGAGGGGATGAGTGGGAGGGGAGAGGGGAGAGGGGGAGGGGAGAGGGGAGAGGGGAAGGGGAGAGTGGAGGGGAGAGTGGGAGGGGAAGGGGGAGAGGGGGAGGGGAGAGGGGAGAGTGGGAGGGGAGAGTGGGAGGGGAGAAGGGGAGAGTGGGAGGGAGAGGGGAGAGTGGGAGGGGAGAGGGGAAGGGGAGAGTGGGAGGGGAGAGGGGAAGGGGAGAGTGGGAAGGGAGAGGGGAAGGGGAGAGTGGGAGGGGAGAGGGGAAGGGGAGAGGGGAAGGGGAGAGGGGAGAGGGGGAGAGGGGGAGAGGGAGAGAGTGGGAGAGAGTGGGAGAGGGGAGAAAGGGAGAGTGGGAGGGGAGAGGGGAAGGGGAGAGTGAGAAGGGAGAGGGGGAGGGGAGAGTGGGAGGGGAGGAGGGGAGAGTGGGAGGGGGAGAGGGGAGAGGGGAGGAGGGGAAGGGGAGACGAGAGAGGGGAGAGGTAGAGGGGGCTGGGGGAGAGAGGAAGGGGGGGAGAGGGTGCTGCACCCAATACAGAAGAGGTTTGGGCCCAACGTGTCACCTAAACTCAGAATGGACTCCCAGAAACGAAACGGAAATAAATGAAGCACACTTTGGTGTCTACAGTGGCAGGTTATTTCTGTTTTGAGAAGTTAGGGTATGATAAGATAAATGCCCTCTAGGAGGACACAGCTTCAGATTAAAAGGACATAGAAACATAGAAAATAGGTGCAGGAGTAGGCCATTCGGCCCTTCGAGCCTGTACGCACCGCCATTCAATATGATCATGGCTGATCATCCAGCTCAGTATCCCGTACCTGCCTTCTGTCCATACCCCCTGATCCCTTTAGCCACAAGGGCCACATCTAACTCCCTCTTAAATATAGCCAATGAACTGGCCTCAACTACCTTCTGTGGCAGAGAATTCCACAGATTCACCACTCTCTGTGTGAAGAAATGTTTTCTCATCTCGGTCCTAAAAGACTTCCCCCGTATCCTTAAGCTGTGACCCCTGGTTCTGGACTCCCCCAACATCGGGAACAATCTTCCCGCATCTAGCCTCTCCAACCCCTTAAGAATTTTATATGTTTCTATAAGATCCCCCCTCAGTCTTCTAAATTCCAGCGAGTACAAGCCCAGTCTATCCAGTCTTTCTTCATATGAAAGTCCTGCCATCCCAGGGATCAATCTGGTGAACCTTCTCTGTACTCCCTCTAAGGCAAGAACGTCTTTCCTCAGATTAGGAGACCAAAACTGCGCCCAATACTCCAGGTGCGGTCTCACCAAGGCCCTGTACAACTGCAGCAGAACCTCCCTGCTCCTAAACTCAAATCCTCTCGCTATGAATGCTAACATACCATTCGCTTTCTTCACTGCCTGCTGCACCTGCACGCTTGCTTTAGAAAGGGGATGAGGAGGAATTTCTTTATTCAGAGGGCGGTGAATCTGTGGAATTCATTGCCTCAGACGGCCGTTGACAACAAGTCAGTGGATATTTTTAAGGCAGAGATTGGCAGATTCTTGATTAGTGCGGGTGTCGGGGGTTATGGGGAGAAGGCAGGAGAATGGGGTTGAGAGGGAAAGATGGATCAGCCATGATTGAATGGTGGGGTAGAGTTGATGGGCCGAAATGCTGAAAAAATATTTTGGAATAATTCTGCTCCTCTAACTTATGAACGGGTTATCTGATCACTATGTGAAAGTAGGAACTGCAGATGCTAGTTTAAATCGAAGACAGACACAAAATGCTGGAGTAACTCAGCAGGTCAGGCAGCATCTCTGGAGAAAAGGAATAGGTGACGTTTGGGGTCGAGACTTCTCTTCAGACTGAAGATTTAGATTTAGAGATACAGCGCAGAAACAGGCCCTTCGGCCCACCGGGTCCGCGCCGCCCAGCGATCCCCGCACACTAACACTATCCTACACCCACTGGGGACAATTTTTTTTACATTTGCCCAGCCAATTAACCTACACAACCGCACGTCTTTGGAGTGTGGGAGGAAACCGAAGATCTCTGAGAAAACCCACGCAGGTCACGGGGAGAACGTACAAACTCCGTACAGACGGCGCCCGTAGTCAGGATCGAACCCGAGTCTCCGGCGCTGCATTCGCTGTAAGGCGGCAACTCTACCGCTGCGCCACCGTGCCGCCTGAAGAAGGGTCTTGACCCGAAAGGTCACCTATTCATTTTTCTCCAGAGATGCTGCCGGGCCCACTGAGTTACCCGAGCTATTTGTGTTCATCTAGTCTGGTCTAGTCTAGAGATACAGCACGGAAATGGGCCCTTCGGCCCACCCGAGTCCGCGCCGACCAGCGATCCCCGTACATTAACACTACCCGACACACACACACACACTAGGGACAATTTACACTTATACCAAGCAAAATGGAGTGTGGGAGGAAACCGAAGATCTCTGTGAAAATCCACGCAGGTCACGGGGAGAACGTGCAAACCCTTAGTCGGGATCAAACACGGGTCTCTGGCGCTGCAAGGCAGCAACAATAGACAATAGGTGCAGGAGGAGGCCATTCGGCCCTTCGAGCCTGTACGCACCGCCATTCAATGTGATCATGGCTGATCATTCTCAATCAGCACCCCGTTCCTGCCTTCTCCCCATACCCCCTGACTCCGCTATCCTTAAGAGCTCTATCCAGCTCTCTCTCGAATGCATTCAGAGAATTGGCCTCCACTGCCTTCCGAGGCAGAGAATTCCAGAGATTCACAACTCTCTGACTGAAAAAGTTTTTCCTCATCTCAGTTCTAAATGGGCGACCCCTTATTCTTAAACTGTGTGTGGCCCCCTGGTTCTGGACTCCCCCAACGTTGGGAACATGTTTCCTGCCTCGTAGTCGGGATCGAACACGGGTCTCTGGCGCTGCAAGGCAGCAACTCTACCGCTGTGCTACCCATCGCCGGCCTCTCACCAATAAAGTATCTCATCAATAATTATGCTATGAACTGCACAGTTAAATACAGACGTACCTTTGCTCTTCTGATGCACAGGTTGCAATCGAATTTGATTTCCCTTGCATTGGATTTCACATTTACTTAAGGCGTCATCAGCATCTTCTCCCGTCTTAAATGCAACTAAGGCAGACCTGACCACAATAAAAGGAGAATTATTGACAGCCCACAACACCGTGCCAATCTGTGTAGAGCATTTCCCATCAGTCTCATTCCCTTGCTCATCCAAGTGGCCCTGCAAATTATTTGCCTTCACGTCCGGAGCTAATTCTATTTTAGAAAATTGTTGAAGCGTAAGACCGCACGTGCCGGAAATGCGAGAAAAAAAAAGCAGAAAATGTTAAAGGAAACACTCGGCGGATCGGGCAGCATCCGTGGAAGGAGAACCAGTCAATGTATACGATCTGAGGTATTTATTCACAGAATGCTGGAGTAACTCAGCGGGTCAGGCAGCATCTCAGGAGAGAAGGAATGGGCGACGTTTCGGGTCGAGACCCTTCTTCAGACTGATGTCAGGGGGGGGCGGGACAAAGGAAGGATATAGGTGGAGACAGGAAGATAGAGGGAGAACTGGGAAGGGGGAGGGGAAGAGAGGGACAGAGGAACTATCTAAAGTTGGAGAAGTCGATGTTCATACCGCTGGGCTGCAAACTGCCCAGGCGAAATATGAGGTGCTGTTCCTCCAATTTCCGGTGGGCCTCACTATGGCACTGGAGGAGGCCCATGACAGAAAGGTCAGACTGGGAGTGGGAGGGGGAGTTGAAGTGCTGAGCCACTGGGAGGTCAGTTTGGTTAACGCGGACCGAGCGCAGGTGTTGAGCGAAGCGCTCGCCGAGCCTGCGTTTGGTTTTGCCGATGTAAATAAGTTGACATCTGGAGCAGCTGATGCAATAGATGAGGCTGGAGGAGGTGCAGGTGAACCTCTGTCTCATCTGGAAAGACTGTTTGGGTCCTTGGATGGAGTTGAGGGGGGAGGTAAAGGGACAGGTGTTGCATCTCGTGCGGTTGCAGGGGAAAGTGCCCGGGGATGGGGTGGTTTGGGTGGGGAAGGGACGAGTGGACCAGGGAGTTACGGAGGGAACGGTCTCTGCGGAACGCAGAGAGGGGAGGGGATTGGAAGATGTGGCCAGTGGTGGGGTCCCGTTGTAGGTGTAGAATAGTGTTAATGTGCGGAGAACGCCGGTTGGTCTGGTCTCGGTGGGCCGAAGGGCCTGTTTCCACACTGTATCTCTAAACTAAACTAAACACGGGCACTGCGATACCTTTCATTAGGGGTCAGTCCTATGGTAGGTGGGCAGGATAGGTGCTAATACCTGACGTGGTGGGCGATCTGTGACTCCACCTGATGTTAGCCACTGTTCGGGAAGTCATCCCAGTAATGGAGGTGTAGAAACTGGGTGATCTTTGTAGTGCTTTGAGATGGCACTAGGGGTTGCCAACTTTCTCACTCCCAAACAAGGGACAAACTGTGACGTCACCGCCCCACGTGCTCCCGCTCCACCAATGGCGGCTGCCCGGGCCGGGTGGCGGGTTGCTAGGCAACTTCCGTTAGGCGGCGCGCGGGCTTCCGGGCCTACAGCGCCCCCCGAGCCTACAGTGTCCGGGCCTACAGTGTCCCCGGGGCCTACAGTGTCTGGGCCTACAGTGTCCGGGCCTACAGCACCCCGCGGGCCTAATACGGGACAAGGGCAGTCTTGTACGGGACAAACCAATTTAGCCCAATATACGGGATGTCCCGGCTAATACGGGATAGTTGGCAACCCTCGGTGGCACCTTAAACAATGACGTACAGCTGGACCTGCAGTTGGTTGAAAAAGCCGATATTTCGGACAGGGCACAGCAGATCACAATTTGTGGATTACACACCTCTTGCAGTTTTTCTGATTCTCCTGTATCCAAACACCGGTAACTTGCTCCAACCGTTTCTTAAGGTTCTTGGCAGATATTTCACTTGGAAGACTTTTAATGCAGAGCGTTCCGCGATCACCTTCTGCAATGCAAATAAATCTGCTTGAATTCCTGGCGGCAGGGGTGAGGGGGTTGGTTCAATGGACAATAGGTGCAGGAGGAGACCATTCGGCCCTTCGAGCCTGTACGCACCGCCATTCAATGTGATCATGGCTGATCATTCTCAATCAGTACCCCGTTCCTGCCCTCTCCCCATACCCTCTGACTCCGCTATCCTTAAGAGCTCTATCTAGCTCTCTCTTGAATGCATTCAGAGAATTGGCCTCCACTGCCTTCTGAGGCAGAGAATTCCAGAGGGATAGACAATAGACGCAGGAGTAGGCCATTTGAGCCAGCACCGCCATTCAATGTGATCATGGCTGATCATTCTCAATCAGTACCCCGTTCCTGCCTTCTCCCCATACCCCCTGACTCCGCTATCCTTAAGGAAGTACAAACTTAGAGACTGGTTTGCTCCAAACCTAAGATAGACACAAAAAGCTGGAGCAACTCAGCTGGACAGGCAGCATCTCTGGATAGAAGGAACGGGTGACGTTTGGGGTCACCAGATCACGTTTCGACCCGAAACGTCATCCAATACAATACGATATCCTTTATTGTCATGATCCTTGCATCGCAGAGGATCTGACATGGACAACACACATTGCCGCACTGGTGGGTAAGGCTAAGCAGCGCCTTTACCACCTTAGACAACTGAGGAAATTCAGAGTGTCGCTGAGGATCCTTCATTGCTTCTACTCTGGGGCTGTAGAGAGCATCTTGTCCGGCAACATTACAGTCTGGTTTGGGAACAGCTCTGCCCAGGACAGGATGGCCCTGCAGAGAGTAGTGCGTTCAGCAGAACACACCGTGGGAACTACACTCGCCCCCCTGCAGGACCTATACATCAGGAGGTGCAGATCCAGAGCAAGCAAGATTATGAGGGACCCCTGCCACCCCAGTAACGGACTGTTCCAGATGCTACGATCAGGCAAATGCCTCCGCTGTCACGCTGTGAAAACGGAGAGGATGAGACGGAGCTTCTTCCCACAGGCCATCAGGACTGTCAACTTTTATAACCCCAGAGACTAAATTTTTGTCGACACTTTTTGTGCTATGTTTAGTAACTTATTAACTTTATTTATATGCTGTAACTGTAATTCTTTTTGTGCACAACCCGCAGGCATTGCCACTTTCATTTCACTGCACATCGAGTATGTGTATGTGACAAATAAATTTGACTTGACTTGACTTGACAAATAAATTTGACTTGAAATTTGGCAAGTACAACGAGATTTTGATTGTCGCTTCTATATCGATGCTATCAAGTCAAATATTAAATAAATCACGGCGAACATGTAAACAACAGGGGGGGGGGGGGTGGAAAGGAAAAGAAAAGGGGGGAACAAGGTAAAGTGCAAAAAAAAAGGTTCATCCAGGGGTCAGTTGTGCCAGATGATCCTAGTGGCCGAGACAGATCATGGCGGGCTCTCAGCAGTTCCGATCCAGAGCAGCTATAGCTTTAGGGTGGCGGCACGGTGGCGCAGCGGTAGAGTTGCCGCCTTACAGCGAATGCAGCGCCGGAGACGCAGGTTCGATCCCGACTACGGGCGCCGTCTGTACGGAGTTTGTACGTACTCCCCGTGACCTGCGTGGGTTTTCTCCGAGATCTTCGGTTTCCTCCCACACTCCAAAGACACGCAGGTGTGTAGGTTAATTGGCTGGGCAAATGTGTAAATCGTCCCTAGTGTGTGTGTGTAGGATAGTGTTAGTGTGCGGGGATCGCTGGGCGGCACGGACCCGGTGGGCCGAAGGGCCTGTTTCCACGCTGTATCTCTAAATCTAAAAATCTAGGGATGAAGCTGTTCCATAGTCTGGAGGTGCGGGCGTAGAAGGCTTTGTAACGGCCTGCCAGATGGGAGTGGTTCAAACAGAGGGTGGCATGGGTGTGTGGTGTCCCGTTCCTCTGCATTAAAGTTTGACAAGCAAGTCAACGCTGTGGTAAAAGCCAGCTTCTTCCAACTTCGTACCATAGCTAAAATCAAACCTTTCCTCCAATTCGACGACACTGAAAAAATCATTCACGCTTTCATTTCCTCCCGCCTAGACTACTGCAACTCCCTGTACACTGGGATCAGCCAATCATCCCTGTCCCGCCTGCAACTGGTCCAAAACGCCGCAGCGAGACTCCTGACGGGCGCCCGTATAAGGGACCACATCACCCCGATTCTGGCCTCTCTCCACTGGCTCCCAGTACGGTACAGAATCAACATCAAGCTCCTCCTATTCACATACAAAGCCCTAAATGGACATCCCACCCCCCCCCCCCTCCCATATCAAAAATCTTCTAACCCCCCTCTCTAACTCCAGGTCCCTCAGGTCGGCCGACTTGGGGCTACTCACTATCCCGCGGTCTAGGCTTAAGCTCAGGGGTGACCGCGCTTTTGCGGTTGCAGCTCCTAGACTGTGGAACAGCATCCCTCTCCCCATCAGAACTGCCCCCTCCATCCACTCCTTTAAGTCCAGGCTCAAAACCTACTTCTACTCCCTAGCGTTTGAGGCCCATTGAGGAGGTGCTGTGAACTGTTTATGTATGTGCTGTTATGTTTGTGTGCTACTGTATGTTTCATTTTTTTCTCCTTAGTACCTAAACAGATGTACAGCACTTTGGTCAACGTGGGTTGTTTTTAAATGTGCTATACAAATAAAATTGACTTGACTTGACTTGACTCGACTTCTCTCCAGAGATGCTGCCTGTCCCGCTGAGTTACCCCAGCTTCTAGTGTCTATCTTCAGTTTAAACCAGCATCTGCTGTTCTTTCCTACGCATTGCTCCAAACCTTCTCCTCGTAACCAGGCCACAGCAGGAGGCACAATGGCTCAGCTAGGCCGCGGGACTTTACATCGCTGGTGCGGCTCGGCCGCGGGACTTTACATCGCTGGTGCGGCTCGGCCGCGGGACTTTACATCGCTGGTGCGGCTCGGCCGCGGGGCTTAGCAGCGCACGGTACGGCCGCGGGGCCTTCCATCGCCCGGCTCGGTCACGGGACGTTTCAGCACCCGGTACGGCTCGGCCGCGGGGCCTTCCATCACCTGGCTCGGCCACGGGACGTTTCAGCGCCCGGTGCGGCTCGGCCGCGGGGACTTCCATCCCCTTGCGGGGACTGTGCGGGTCGGTCGGGGACGAGCTGCCTGTCCGTGGGCGTGAGGAAGAGAGTGGATGTTTTGTTGCCTCCATCACAGCGAGGGGGTGTTTGGAGTCACTGTGATGGATGTTTGTGTTGGGGTCATGTGTTTTGTGTACTTTTTTTTTTGTGTGACTGCAATGTAATTTCGTTCGGTACCTCGGTACCGAATGACAAATAAAGCTCTGTATTGAGCCACCGAGACCTGGGTTCATCACCAACCTCGTGCCATCTACGTGAGCTCTATGTAGAGATGGGCAACAAACAATTGATGGCGGCCTTCCATCACAGTGAGGAGGGACTGGAGGAGACTCACTGTGATGGATGTTTGGTGTTAGTTTATGATTGTGTGTGTTATTGCATTTTTATTGATTATTCTAATTGGTCTTATTGTTGAACTGCGGGTAATTTTTCATTCCACTGCACATTTATGTGGATGTGACAAATAAATGACTATTGAAATAAATGACTATTGGGATACACAAAGGAATCATCCCTCACAAGGCTACCAAGTGGAAGACAGATAAAGAGTTTTTGTCCGGGTAAAGTCGTCATGGGACAATGAATAACAGCTGGAAATTGGAGGACAGTACAGATCAGCCAAGACACCGGGAATGCCAGTGGGAGAGTCTAGGACCAGAGGGCACAGCCTCAGAATGAAAGGACGTTCCTTTAGGAAGGAGATGAGGAGGAATTTCTTCAGTCAGAGTGTGGTGGATCTGTGGAATTCTTTGTCACAGAAGGCTGTGGAGGCCACAAGTCAATTGATATTTTTAAGGCAGAGATGGATAGATTTTTGATTAGTATGGGCATCCGGGGTTATGGAGAGAAGGCAGGAGAATGGGGTCAGGAAGGAGAGATAGATCAGCCGTGATTGAGTGGCGGAGTAGACTTGATGGGCCAAATGGCCTAATTCTGCTCCTATTACTTTGATACAAAGCTGGGTGGTAGTGATCCAAAGCTGGGTGGCAGTGTGAACTGTGAGAAAGATGCTACGAGGTTGCAGGGTGACTTGGACAGGTTGTGTGAGTGGGCGGATGCATGGCAGATGCAGTTTAATATGGATAAGTGTGAGGTTATCCACTTTGGTGGTAAGAATAGGAAGGCAGATTATTATCTGAATGGTGTCAAGTTAGGAAAAGGGGACGTACAACGAGATCTGGGTGTCCTAGTACATCAGTCACTGAAGGGAAGCATGCAGTAAAGAAAGCCAATGGAATGTTGGCCTTCATAACAAGAGGAGTTGAGTATAGGAGCAAAGAGGTCATTCTGCAGTTGTACAGGGCCCTAGTGAGACCGCACCTGGAGTACTGTGTGCAGTTTTGGTCTCCAAATTTGAGGAAGGATATTCTTGCTGTTGAGGGCGTGCAGCGTAGGTTTACTAGGTTAATTCCCGGAATGGCGGGACTGTCGTATGTTGAAAGACTGGAGCAACTAGGCTTGTATACACTGGAATTTAGAAGGATGAGAGGGGATCTTATTGAAACATATAAGATTATTAAGGGGTTGGACACGTTAGAGGCAGGAAACATGTTCCCAATGTTGGGGGAGTCCAGAACCAGGGGCCACAGTTTAAGAATAAGGGGTAGACCATTTAGAACGGAGATGTAAATATAAATATAAAATATAAATAAAGAACGTCAGTCAGAGTTGTGAATCTAGTGGAACTCTCTGCCTCAGAAGGCAGTGGAGGCCAATTCTCTGAATGCATTCGAGAGCTATATTTCATAAATTCCATATATTTCAGATACAGCGCGGAAACAGGCCTTTTCGGCCCACCAAGTCCGCGCCGCCCAGCGATCCCCGCACATTAACACTATCCTACACCCACTAGGGACAATTTTTACATTTACCCAGTCAATTAACCTACATACCTGTACGTCTTTGGAGTGTGGGAGGAAACCGAAGATCTCGGAGAAAACCCACGCAGGATCTAATCAAGAACGAAGTCAGTGATGGGCAAGGGCATGGCAAATGGAATTTAATATGGAAAAAAGGTGATGTCAATCATTTTAGTACAGAAGAATAGTAATGTAGAGTTTCCTATGACAACAACCACATTTTTAAAAGTGATTCTAATAGACCGAGCATTATTTTATTGGTGCCAGGAAGAGGTGATGCCCTGAGCAAAGCATTTAAAAATCAAACTGCGGATATCGGTAATTACCCGTCAGAGCACCTAGTTTCTCCACTTTGTTCAGCTTTACTGCCTGCCCAAAGATTTTGCGTGTGTCCAGTTCAAATGCCTTGTTCAGATCCTCTTTACAGCACAGTTCAACGTAAGCAGAGCATCTGAAAGAGATACACAGGTCCATGAGAAAAGCACAAAAGTAGGCGTAAGCCATTTGAACCTACCCTTTAAGCCTTCTCCATCATTCAAAACATCTAAATACCATGTAGAAAAATAACCGCAGATGCTGGTACAAATCAAAGGTATCACAAAATGCTGGAGTAACTCAGCGGGTCAGGCAGCATCTCTGGAGAGAAGGAATGGGTGACGTTTCGGGTCGAGACCCTTCTTCAGACTGATCGACCCTTCCCTAGACTAAATACCATGATACCTCGAGTCTAGGATTTTTTTTTTTAGATTTAGAGATACAGCGCGGAAACAGGCCCTTCGGCCCACCGAGTCCGCGCCGCCCAGCGATCCCCGCACATTAATACTATCCTACACGCACTAGGGACAATTTTTACATTTACCCAGTCAATTAAGTAGTTGAGGCCAGTTCATTGGCTATATTCAAGAGGGAGTTAGATGTGGCCCTTTTTGCTAAAGGGATCAGGGGGTATGGAGAGAAGGCAGGTACAGGTTACTGAGCTGGATGATCAGCCATGATCATATTGAATGGCGGTGCAGGCTCGAAGGGCCGAATGGCCTACTCCAGCACCTATTTTCTATGTTTCTATGTTTCTATTAACCTACATGCCTGTACGTCTTTGGAGTGTGGGAGGAAACCGAAGATCTCGGAGTAAACCCACGCAGGTCACGGGGAGAACGTGCAAACTCCGTACAGACGGCGCCCGTAGTCGGGATCGAACCCGAGTCTCCGGCGCTGCATTCGCTGTAAGGCAGCAACTCTACCGCTGCGCCACCGTGCCGCCCATTAATTTCCTTCCTAACTATATATTCTGTGACTTGGCCTTCGCTGCTTTCTCTGAGTGAAAAACGACTCTCTTCTCTGCTTTAAATGTCTTTCCCCTGCATCCTGACACTGCGACTCCCTTGTTCTATACTCCACAGCCAGAGGACCCACCCTCCCAATATCTATTCTCTCAAGCCCTGACAGAATTCTGTAGGTCCCCCCTCTCTTTATTCCAAACTCGAGTGAGTAAAGACTTAGTCAACCCAACCACTCCTCATAACGCAGTCCTGCCATCCCAGGAATCCATCTTGGCGTCACGGTGGTAGAGTTGTTGTCTTCTAGCCGATGCAGCCCCGGGTTCGATCCTGACTACGGGCGTTGTCTGTACGGTGTTTGTACGTTCTCCCCGTGACCTGCGTGGGTTTTCTCCGAGATCTTCGGTTTCCTCCCACACTCCAAAGACGTGCAGGTTTGTAGGTTAATTGGCTGGGCAAATGTTAAAATTGTCCCTAGTTTGTGTGTAGGATAGTGTTAGTGTGCGGGGATCGCTGGTCGGTGCGGAGCCAGTGGGCCGAAAGGGCCTGTTTCGGCGCTGTATCTCCAAACTAAACTAAACTCTTGCTACAGAACAAGGGGTCACAGTTTAAGGATAAGGGGGAAGTCTTTTAGGACCGAGATGAGAACGTTTTTTTTCACACAGAGAGTTGTGAATCTGTGGAATTCTCTGCCTCAGAAGGCAGTGGCGGCCAATTCTCTGAATGCATTCAAGAGAGAGCTGGATAGAGCTCTTAAGGATAGCGGAGTCAGAGGGTATGGGGAGAGGGCAGGAACGGGGTACTGATTGAGAATGATCAGCCATGATCACATTGAATGGCGGTGCTGGCTCGAAGGGCCGAATGGCCTCCTCCTGCACCTATTGTCTATTGTCACACAGAGAGTGGTGAATCTGTGGAATTCTCTGCCACAGAAGGTAGTTGAGGCCAGTTCATTGGCTAAATTTAAGAGGGAGTTAGATGTGGCCCTTGTGGCTAAAGGGATCAGGGGGTATGGAGAGAAGGCAGGTACGGGATACTGAGTTGGATGATCAGCCATGATCATATTGAATGGCGGTGCGTACAGGCTCGAAGGGCCGAATGGCCTCCTCCTGCACCTATTTTCTATGATTCTACGTGACGAACATGTTCTTCCCTGGTTCTTGTTCCCCATGGCCATTCAATATGCCAGAGTCATAAAGCATGGAAACAGGCCCTTCAGCCCAATGCATCCGTGCTGACCAAGATGCCCCTTCTCAGCTAGTCCCATTTTGCCCACGTTTGGCCAATATCTTCTCCGTCGCGGTCTGGTTTGGATCGGCCACCATGCGTGACATCCGGAGGCTGCAGCGCAGCGTTCGATCAGCCGAGATGTTGCAGTTGTTGGCTGGAACCTTGCTCCCCTCCCCCCCCATTGACGAACTGTACACTGCAAGGGCCAGGAAGCCAGCGGGCAAGATCAAGATCAGGAAGACTAGTGGGAGAACTGGGAACGGGCTAGAGAGGGAAAGCAAGGGCTATCTGGGGCTGTAGAGCATCCTGTCCGGCAACATTACAGTCTGGTTTGGGAACAGCTCTGCCCAGGACAGGAAGGCCCTGCAGAGAGTAGTGCGTTCGGCTGAACGCTCCATGGGAACTACACTCGTCCCCCTGCAGGACCTATACATCAGGAGGTGTAGATCCAGAGCAAGCAAGATCATGAGGGACCCCTGCCACCCCAGCAATGGACTGTTCCAGATGCTACGATCAGGCAAACGCCTCCGCTGTCACGCTGTGAAAACGGAGAGGATGAGACGGAGTTTCTTCCCACAGGCCATCAGGACTGTCAACTTTTATAACTCCAGAGACTAAATTTCTGTCTACACTATAGTAACTTATTAACTTTATTTATATGCTGTAACTGTAATTCTTTTTAAGTGCACAATCCGCAGGCATTGCCACTTTCATTTCACTGCACGTCGTGTACGTGTACGTGACAAATAAACTTGACTTGACTTGATCTGAAGTTAGAGTATCATCCTCATCTTGAAGTTTCACTTGAGAATTTCACTTGAGACGTTGCTTATATCCTTGGACATAAGGGGGCAGTCACTGCCTTACAGCGCCAGAGAACCAGGTTCAAATCTGGCTGTGTGGTGCTTGTCTGTACGGAGTTTGTACGTTTTCCCCGTGACCCGCGTGGGTTTTCTCCGAGATCTTCGGTTTCCTCCCACACTCCAAAGACGTACAGTCAATTAACGTAAGTTAATTGGCTTGGTATAAATGTAAAAATCGTTCCTAGTGTAGGATAGTGCTAATGCGTGGGGATCGCTGGTCGTTGCGGACTTGGTGGGCCTGTTTCCGCGTGGTATCTTTAAACTAAACTACGTGGTTATCACTGGAGAGAAGGAATGGGTGACGTTTCGGGTCGAGACCCTTCTTCAGACTGATGTCAGGGGAGGGGGGTGGGACAAAGATAGGATGTAGTCGGAGACAGGAAGATAGAGGGAGAACTGGGAAGGGGGAGGGGAAGAGAGGGACAGAGGTACCATCTAAAGTTGGAGAAGTCAATGTTCATACCGCTGGGGCGTAAGCTGCCCAAGCGAAATATGAGGTGCTGTTCCTCCAATTTGCGCTGGGCCTCACTCTGACAATGGAGGAGGCCCAGGACTGAAAGGTCAGATAGGATGTAGTCGGAGACAGGAAGACTAGTGGGAGAACCGGGAAGGGGGAGGGGATAGAGAGGGAAAGCAGGGACTATCTGAAGTTAGGGAAGTCAATGTTCATACCGCTGGGGTGTAAGGTGTGAATCTGTGGAATTCTCTGCCACAGAGGGCAGTGGAGGCCGATTCACTGGATGCATTCAAAAGAGAGAGTTAGATGGAGCTCTTGGGGCTAACAGAATCAAGGGATATGGGGAGAAGGGGGTCACTGATTGTGGATGATCAGCCATGATCACAGCGAATGGCGGTGCTGGCTCGAACGGTTCAGTCCGAAGAAGGGTCTCGACCCGAAACGTCCATCAGTCTGAAGAAGGGTCTCGACCCGAAACGTCACCCATTCCTTCTCTCCAGAGATGCTGCCTGACCCGCTGAGTTACTCCAGCATCTTGTGTCTACCTTCGCTTTAAACCAGCATCTGCAGTTTTCTTTCCTGAATGAGGTTATTTGTCCCGTTGAATCTATTATCAGCCCCGAGGCCAATCCCTTCCTACACATTTTCTGTGGCAGAAATATTTTGGGTAACACTTCAATGCAGGGAATAGGAATGAGATGCAAAATGGAAGCCTCGTTTGATTTCTTAGGCACATTTTACAACACACTATTGCGAAGAGGCGCCGAGAATATAACCCATGGTTCTTGGCCTCCTCCGTTCAACATGACTATAAAGAAGAGATTGTCCAGTCATTGTCAAATGACTGTCTTAGATTCCTCGTGGTATGCGAAGTTGGCTGCTGTATTTCCAACATTAGAATAGTGAATACAGCTTTGTTTATTGTCACGTGCACCGAGCTACAGTGAAAAGATTTGTCGCGCGCTAACCAGTCGGCGGAAAGGCAACATGATTACAATGGAGGAACAGCAGCTCATATTTCGCTTGGGCAGCTCACACCCCAGCGGTATGAACATTGACTTCTCTAACTTCAGATAGTCCCCGCTTGCCCTCTCTGTCCATCCCCTCCCCCTTCCCGGTTCTCCCACTAGTCTTCCTGGCTCCGACTACATCCTATCTTTGTCCCGCCCCCTCCCCTGACGTCAGTCTGAAGGGTCTCGACCCGAAAACGTCACCCATTCCTTCTCTCCCGAGATGCTGCCTGACCCGCTGGGTTACTCCAGCATTTTGTGTCTACGTTCGATTTTAACCAGCATCTGTAGTTTATTTCCTACAGATGATTACAATCGAGCCGTGCACAGTGTGCAGGTACACGATAAAGGGAATTAGGTGAATAACGTTCAGTCGAGTAATGTCCTGTTAATGAAAGTCCGAGGGTCTCCAATGAGGCAGATGGTAGCTTAGGACTGCACTCTAGTTGTTGGTATTTGTTTCACAAAATTCTGGAGTAACTCAGCGGGTCAGGCAGCATCTCGGGAGAGAAGGAATGGGTGACGTTTCGGGTCGAGACCCTTCTTCAGACTGATGTCAGGGGGGCGGGACAAAGGAAGGATATAGGTGGAGACAGGAAGACAGAGGGAGAACTGGGAAGGGGGAGGGGAAGAGAGGGACAGAGGAACTATCTAAAATTGGAGAAGTCAATGTTCATACCGCTGGGCTGCAAGTTGCCCAAGCGAAATTTTCTTACTCTAGTTGTTGGTAGGATGGTTCAGTTGCCTAATCATGTATTTCACTGGCTGTGAACATTTTGGCACAGCATAGAAACATAGAAAATAGGTGCAGGAGTAGGCCATTCGGCCCTTCGAGCCTGCACCGCCATTCAATATGATCATGGCTGATCATTCAGCTCAGTAGCCTGTACCTGCCTTCTCTCCATACCCCCTGATCCCTTTAGCAAAAAGGGCCACATCTAACTCCCTCTTAAATATAGCCAATGAACTGACCTCAACTACCTTCTGTGGCAGAGAATTCCACAGACTCACCACTCTCTGTGTGAAGAAATGTTTTCTCATCTCGGTCCTAAAAGACTTCCCCCTTATCCTTAAGCTGTGACCCCTGGTTCTGGACTCCCCCAACATCGGGAACAATCTTCCCGCATCTAGCCTCTCCAACCCCTTAAGAATTTTATATGTTTCTATAAGATCCCCCCTCAGTCTTCTAAATTCCAGCGAGTACAAGCCCAGTCTATCCAGTCTTTCCTCATATGTAAGTCCCGCCATCCCAGGGATCAATCTGGTGAACCTTCTCTGTACTCCCTCTAAGGCAAGAACGTCTTTCCTCAGGTTAGGAGACCAAAACTGCACACAATACTCCAGGTGCGGTCTCACCAAGGCCCTGTACAACTGCAGCAGGACCTCCCTGCTCATAAATGCAATCTTTATTTACTAATTGGGATTAAAACCTCACCAAAAATCATTTAAAAGATGGGAAAAATTCACTTCAATTTAATTGTCCACACCACTTCGGTTGGTAGCAGCCCACTGAGAGACAATTCCAAGACTCACCTGGAAGGGTAGAGCACAATCTTTTTGTAGCTGAGTGAACTTTCATTGAGAAAATTGCCAATGGCTGTCTTCATCTTTGATTTTCTTTCCTGAAATCCAAGTTTCTGCAGGTAGAGACACCAGGAAGCTGTGGGGAACAGAACAGCAAATTAGTTCCATTCTAATTTCAAACATATATACCAATTGGTGATGCAACACCTGTCCCTTTACCTCCCCCCTCAACTCCATCCAAGGACCCAAACAGTCTTTCCAGATGAGACAGAGGTTCACCTGCACCTCCTCCAATCTCATCTAGTGCATCCGCTGCTCCAGATGTCAACTTCTCTACATCGGCGAGACCAAACGCAGGCTCGGTGATCGTTTCGCTCAACACCCTCGCTCAGTCCGCCTTAACCAACCTGATCTCCCGGTGGCTCAGCACTTCGACTTCCCCTCCCACTCCCAGTCTGACCTTTCTGTCCTGGGCCTCCTCCATTGTCAGAGTGAGGCCCAGCACAAATTGGAGGAACAGCACCTCATATTTTGCTTGGGCAGCTTACACCCCAGCGGTATGAACATTGATTTCTCCAACTTTAGATAGCTCCTCTGTCCCTCTCTTCCCCATTCTCCCACTAGTCTTCCTGTCTCCAACTACATCCTTTCTTTTCCCCGCCCCCTCCCGACATCAGTCTGAAGGGTCTCGACCCGAAACGTCACCCATTCTTTCTCTCCTGCGATGCTGCCTGACCCGCTGAGTTACTCCAGCTTTTTGTGCTATTAATTACCTGCCATGCTTTGTCCTCTCCCTCCTCTCTTCTAGCTTTCTTCCACCCCCCTCCCCACCCCCCCCCCCCCCAGAAGGGTTCCTCCCCCAAAACATCACCTATCCCCGTTCTCCAGGGATGCTGCCTGACCCGCTAAGTTATTCCAGTAGTTTTACTTTCAGAGAGACAGCGCGGAAACAGGCCTCTGCGGCTCAACACGTCCGCAGTGACCCGCGATCCTGTACATTAACACTATCCCACACACACTAGGGACAACTTACAACATTACCAAGCCAATTAACCTACAAACCTGCACGTCTTTGGAGTGTGGGAGGAAACCGAAGATCTCGGAGGAAACCTATGGGGTTGTGGGGAGAACGTGCAAACTCCGTACAGACGGCGCCCGTGGTCGGGATGGAACCCGGGGCTCCGGCGCTGCATGCGCTGTAAGGCGGCCACTGCACTACCCACTTTGTGGTGTCATTTTTTTTCTTCAAACCAGCATCTGCAGTTCTTTGTTCCACATACATAGCAATACCTTCCAAACCCAAGGAAATCCAAGTCATATATAAATTAGCCCTCAAGGCTTTTGCGTCAGTAAACGTGGTCTGCGTTTAAAATGAATGCTTTGTAAAAGAAGCTCAACCAGAACAATGAGAGTAATGAGCAAAGAGGTCCTTCTGCAGTTGTACAGGACCCCAGTGAGACCGCACCTGCAGTACTGTGTGCAGTTTTGGTCTCCAAACTTGAGGAAGGATATTCTTGCTATTGAGGGCGTGCAGCATAGGTTCACCAGGTTAATTCCCGGAATGGCGGGACTGTCGTATGTTGAAAGACTGGAGCGGCGAGGCTTGTATACACTGGAATTTAGAAGGATGAGAGGGGATCTAATCGAAACATATATAATTATTAAGGGGTTGGACACGTTAGAGGCAGGAAAGATGTTCCCAATGTTGGGGGAGTCCAGAACCAAGGGCTACTGTTTAAGAATAAGGGGTAGGCCATTTAGAACTGAGATGAGGAAAAACTTTTTCAGTCAGAGAGTTGTAAATCTGTGGAATTCTCTGCCTCAGAAGGCAGTGGAGGCCAATCCTCTGAAAGCATTCAAGAGAGAGCTAGATAGAGCTCTTAAGGACAGCGGAGTCAGGGGGTATGGGGAGAAGGCAGGAACGGGGTACTGATTGAGAATGATCAGCCATGATCACATTGAATGGCGATGCGTACTGGCTCGAAGGGCCTCCTCCTGCACCTGTTGTCTATTGTCTATTGTGATAACTCAGTGTCCACACCCTACATAACGCTTTCAATACTTGTTCAAATTGACGTACTTTTATTTTGGTGTTTCTTCTTCTCCGTCTTCAGCGGTTCATCGTGCTCTTCCACCACTTCTCTTGTCCCATTTACAGCAACTTTCCAGAAGGAAAAAAATAAAAACTTTATTGACAGCGGACATAACCAGACTGAGACTGGCGGAGAGGGGCACTAGGACCCCACAGGATTGCATACCCTGGAATTTAGAAGGATGAGAGGGGATCTTATTGAAACGTATAAGATTATTAAGGGGTTGGACACGTTAGAGGCAGGAAACATAGAAACATAGAAAATAGGTGCAGGAGTAGGCCATTCGGCCCTTCGAGCCTGTACGCACCGCCATTCAATATGATCATGGCTGATCATCCAACTCAGTATCCCGTACCTGCCTTCTCTCCATACCCCCTGATCCCTTTAGCCACAAGGGCCACATCTAACTCCCTCTTAAATACAGCCAATGAACTGGCCTCAACTACCTTCTGTGGCAGAGAATTCCACAGATTCACCACGAAACATGTTCCCAATGTTGGGGGAGTCCAGAACCAGGGGCCACACAGTTTGAGAATAAGGGGTAGGCCATCTAGAACGGAGGTGAGGAAAAACGTTTTCAGTCAGAGAGTTGTGAATCTGTGGAATTCTCTGCCTCAGAAGGCAGTGGAGGCCAATTCTCTGAATGCATTCAAGAGAGAGCTAGATAAAGATAGCAGAGTCAGGGGGTACGGGGAGAAGGAAGGAACGGGGGGTACTGATTGAGAATGATCAGCCATGATCACATTGAATGGCGGTGCAGCTCGAAGGGCCGAATGGCCTCCTCCTGCACCTATTGTCTATTGTCAGCTGCCAGGTTATTTGGGCATAACGCATATGATGGAGCAGAGATCAAACACAATTTCAATTTTAAGAGATCATCAACTCATTTTCTTTACTCATATTTCTTGGTTCAATACCAATACAAATTTCCTACAAGCACCTCGCGGCCCCCTCCTCTCCTTCAGCTAAAACTGTACGGGCCCCAAACAGCATTTGGTGACCAACAAGGTAAGAGGGGCGGTGAATCTGGGGGATTCTTTGCCACAGGCGGCTGTGGATGTATTTAAGGCAGAGATAGATAGATTCTTGATCGAAGGTATTTATGTCACAAAATTCTGGAGTAACTCAGCAGGTCAGGCAGCATCTCTGGAGAGAAGGAATGGGTGACGTTTCGGGTCGAGACCCTTCTTCAGACTCAAGACTGTCTGAAGAAGGGTCTCGACCCGAAACATCACTCATTCTTTCTCTCCAGAGATGCTGCCTGACCCGCTGAGTTACTCCAGCATTTTGTGACATAAATACCTTCGATTTGTACCAGCATCTGCAGTTATTTTCTTACGATAAGATTCTTGATCGGTGCGGGTGTCAGGGGTTGTGGGGAGAAGGCAGGAGAATGGGGTTGGGAGGGAGAGATAGATCAGCCATGATTGAATGGCGGGGTAGACTTGATGGGCCGAATGGCCTAATTCTACACTTGTCACTTATGAGATAGGACCCCATCGTACAATAAAAGTCCAAGTTCATTTTCTCGCGGATCATTTTTCTCTCCCTTCCCTCAACCAGGGCCAGAACCAGGGGACACAGTCTAAGAATAGAGAGGAGGCCATTTAAAACTGAAGTGAGAAGAAACTTTTTCACCCAGAGTGTTGCCATGAGAGACGCCGACTCATTTGAGATTTTTTAAACGGCAGTTAAAACATATCTTTTTGCTAAAGCTTTTAACTGATTTTACTTCCTTTATTCTTTAACACTCCCAATGTTACATTTTATAATGTCACTAGAACCAAGTGGACACGTTAGGCCCAAACCTCTCCTGCCATTGGCTCCCCCTCTCCCCCACCCCCTCCCCTCTCCCCTTCCCCCCCCCCCCCTCTCCCTCTCCTCTCCCTCCCCTCTCCCCTCCCCTCTCACCTTCCCCTCTCCCTCCCCTCTCCTCCCCTCACCCCCACCCCCTCCCCTCCCCTCCCCCCCTCCCCTCTCCTCTTCCCTCTCCCCTCCTCTTCCCCCCTCCCCTTCTTCCCCCACTCCAATCCCCTTCCCCTCACTCCATCCCCCTCCCCCTCCATGCCCCCTCCCCTCCATCCCCCCTCCCCCTCCCCCCACTCCATCCCCCTCACCCTCCCTCTCCCCCTCCCCCCACTCCATCCCCCTCACCCTCCCCTCTCCCCTTCCCCCCACTCCATCCCCCTCACCCTCCCTCTCCCCTTCCCCCCACTCCATCCCCCATCACCCTCCCTCTCCCCTTCCCCCCCACTCCATCCCCCTCCCCTTCCCCCCACTCCATCCCCCTCACCCTCCCTCTCCCCTTCCCCCCCACTCCATCCCCCCTCCCCTTCCCCCCACTCCATCCCCCATCACCCTCCCTCTCCCCTTCCCCCCACTCCATCCCCCTCACCCCTCCCTCTCCCCCTTCCCCCACTCCATCCATCCCCCTCACCCTCCCTCTCCCCTTCCCCACACTCCATCCCCCTCCCCTTCCCCCCACTCCATCCCCCTCACCCTCCCTCTCCCCTTCCCCCCACTCCATCCCCATCACCCTCCCTCTCCCCTTCCCCCCACTCCATCCCCCTCACCCTCCCTCTCCCCTTCCCCCCACTCCATCCATCCCCTCCCCTTCCCCCCACTCCATCCCCCTCACCCTCCCTCTCCCCTTCCCCCCACTCCATCCCCCTCACCCTCCCTCTCCCTTCCCCCCACTCCATTCCCCCTCCCCTTTCCCACCCTCCACCCCCTCACCCCCCTCCCCCTCCTTCCCTCCCCTCACCCCTTCCTCCCGAGGATAGATGAAAACTTTAAATGTGAATAACTTTAAAAATATAACACCGATTTCAATGAAACTTCTTCCATTAGCGGTGAGTAAGCGTGGGCCTGAAATTGTCGCGCTATCATGTACCGTTTTGGCGGTAGTTCAGGAACAAACAAACAAACAAACAAACATTTTGGTATATAGATATAAATCTGCACTTTGTATGCCTATGTCCTTACTGTTTTAGATTGTATGTTTGTTTAGACACGTGTTTGCGTTTGTGGAAAGCACTTTGGAGCTGCATTAAATTGCATGAAAATTGCTATATAAATAAAAAGGTGATTATTATTATAATATTATAATTATAGTTCCAAGCTTCTATTTCGGAAATAGATCGGACGTTCTCTCTTAAAAGTTGTTTGGCAAAAGAAAGAGTGACAACAGGAAGTGTTTTTTTTTTGGGTGGGAAAATGCTGCTTGACATTGGGTTGGAAGATTCAACAATAGCTTGAAAGGGGTAACTGGACAGCACATGCCACAGCAGTAGAGTCACTGACTATCGGCACCAATGACCACGTTGGTCCTCCTAATCTGAGGAAAGACATTCTTGCCATAGAGGGAGTACAGAGAAGGTTCATCAGATTGATCCCTGGGATGGCAGGACTTTCATATGAAGAAAGACTGGATAGACTCGGCTTGTACTCGCTGGAATTCAGAAGATTGAGGGGGGGATCTTATAGCAACGTACAAAATTCTTAAGGGGTTGGACGGGCTAGATGCGGGAAGATTGTTCCCGATGTTGGGGAAGTCCAGAACCAGGGGCCACACAGTTTAAGGATAAGGGGGAAGTCTTTTAGGACCGAGATGAGAAAGTTTTTTTCACACAGAGTGGTGAATCTGTGGAATTCTCTGCCGCAGAGGGTAGTTGAGGCCAGTTCATTGGCTATATTTAAGAGGGAGTTAGATGTGGCCCTTGTGGCTAAAGGGATCAGGGGGTATGGAGAGAAGGCAGGTACAGGATACTGAGTTGGGCGATCTGCCATGATCATATTGAATGGCGGTGCAGGCTCGAAGGGGCGAATGGCCTACTCCTGCACCTACTTTCTATGTTTCTATGTTCGATCCCGACTACGGGTGCTGTCTGTACAGAGTTTGTACACTCTCCCTGTGACACCATGGGTTTTCGGCAGAAGTCGAACTATCTGTCCGTGGGAGAAGCATGGGGGGAAGAGAGAAGAATCTTTTTTGCCTTGCCATCACAGTGAAAGGGTGTCTGGAGGAGTCACTGTGATGGATGTTGTGTTAAAATTGTGTGTCTTGTGTCTTTTACTTTGTACTGTTGTGACCTGCGTGGCAAATGATTTTCGTTCAGTTCATTTGAATGTCAATAAAGGTAATTCAATTCAATTCAATTCAATTCTCCAACAAAGGTAGACACAAAATGCTGGAGTAACTCAGTGGGTCAGGCAGCATCTCGGGAGAGAAGGAATGGGTGATGTTTCGGGTCGAGACCCCTTCTTCAGACTGAAGTCTGAAGCACAGGCTGAAAGGAGGGTCTCGACCCATAACATCACCCATTCCTTCTCCTCCCGAGATGCTGTCTGACCCACTGAGTTATTTTGTGGCCCTTGTGGCTAAGGGCCCTTGTGGCTAAAGGGATCAGGGGGTATGGAGAGAAGGCAGGTACGGGATACTGAGTTGGATGATCAGCCATGATCATATTGAATGGTGGTGCGTACAGGCTCGAAGGGCCGAATGGCCTACTCCTGCACCTATTTTCTATGTTTCTTTGTTTCTATTATTTGTGTCGACCTTCGATTCAAACCAGCATCTGCAGTTTTTGTTTTCGCCTTCTCCAACAAAGTCCTTGCTCAATGTATGAATGAATGGATAGGCACAGAGTGCTGGAGGAACTCAGCGGGTCAGGCAGCATCCCTGGAGACAAAGGTTGGGTGATGTTCCGGGTCGAGACCCTTCTTCAGACTGTCGAGACTGAATCAACGGTATGGACACACAGAACTGTGTGGAAGATGCAATAAGGCTGCAGGGTGACTTGGACAGGTTGTGTGAGTGGGCGGATACATGGCAAATGCAGTTTAATGTAGATAAGTGTGAGGTTATTCACTTTGGAAGTAAGAATAGAAAGGCTGATTATTATCTGAATGGTGTCAAGTTAGGAAGAGGGGATGTTCAACGAGATCTGGGTGTCCTAGTGCATCAGTCACTGAAAGGAAGCATGCAGGTACTGCAGGCAGTGAAGAAAGCCAATGGAATGTTGGCCTTCATAACAAGAGGAGTTGAGTATAGGAGCAAAGATGTCCTTCTGCAATTGTACAGGGCCCTGGTGAGACCGCACCTGGAGTACTGTGTGCAGTTTTGGTCTCCAAATTTGAGGAAGAATATTCTTGCTATTGAGGGTGTTCACTAGGTTAATTCCCGGAATGGCGGGACTGTCGTATGTTGAAAGGCTGGAGCAATTAGGCTTGTATACACTGGAATTTAGAAGGATGAGGGGGGATCTTATTGAAACATATAAGATAATTAGGGGATTGGACACATTAGAGACAGGAAACATGTTCCCAATGTTGGGGGAGTCCAGAACAAGGGGCCACAGTTTAAGAATAAGGGGTAGGCCATTTAGAACGGAGATGAGGAAGAACTTTTTCAGTCAGAGAGTGGTGAAGGTGTGGAATTCTCTGCCTCAGAAGGCAGTGGAGGCCAGTTCGTTGGATGCTTTCAAGAGAGAGCTGGATAGAGCTCTTAAGGATAGCGGAGTGAGGGGGTATGGGGAGAAGGCAGGAACGGGGTACGGATTGAGAGTGATCAGCCATGATCACATTGAATGGCGGTGCTGGCTCGAAGGGCTGAATGGCCTACTCCTGCACCTATTGTCTATTGTCTAATTACAAGATTTGTTGAAGGGCCTCACTCACCTTTCTCCTGATGTTTCTTCTTTTTCTTCTTTGGTGGAGGGGCATCGTGCTCCATCTCTTCTTCTCTTTCCTCCTTTAACACGGCTTTAAGAGGGGAAGCAGGGGGTTTAAGTGACAAATTACCCAACAACCGGTTGTACACTTGCAAGCCTTCAGACACTCAAACTGCCCTTCAAACTCATGCACTTGCAGTGCACTAACTACGGTGGCGCAGCGGTAGAGTTGCCGCCTTACAGCGAATGCAGCGCCGGAGACTCAGGTTCAATCCTGACTACGGGCGCCGTCTGTACGGAGTTTGTACGTTCTCCCCGTGACCTGCGTGGGTTTTCTCCTAGATCTTCGGTTTCCTCCCACACTCCAAAGACGTGCGGGTTTGTAGGTTAATTGACTGGGTAAATGTAAAAATTGTCCCTAGTGGGTGTAGGATAGTGTTAGTGTGCGGGGATCGCTGGGCGGCGCGGACTGGGTGGGCCGAAGGGCCTGTTTCTGCGCTGCATCTCTAAATCTAAAAATCTAAATCTAAAAGCTCTAAAGTTGGAAATATGAATTAAAGCAAGCGTCTCTACAAAATGGGGGCGTAGGGGTAGAGTTGCAACCTCACAGCAGCCGGAGACCCGGGTTCGATCCCGACTATGGGTGCTGTCTGTGCGGAGTTTGTACGTTCCCTCCGTGCGTTTTCTCTGGGTGCTCTGCGTTTTCTTCCCACACTCCAAAGACGTACAAGTTTGTCTGTTAATTGGCTTGGTAAAATTGTAAATTGTCCCTCGTACATGTGGGAAAGTGTTCGTGTAGACGATCACGAGTCGGCGCGGACTCGGTGGGCTGAAGGGCCAGTTTCCGTGCTGCAGTTTGGAGAAACTAAACTAAAAAGCGAATTTTGCAATATCTAGACAACACAGAAAGAGTACTGTAGCAGATGGCAAGATGCGTGCCGGTTAGAAGGCTATTTTTATGAAAAAGAGTAATTTTTAAGACATGTTATTGGGAGTTACATCCAGTCTATTAAGTTTTTCAGTGTCCTCCGGTGTGAAAGACTGTACAGGTAGCTTCTTGCTATTGAGGGCGTGCAGCGTAGGTTTACTAGGTTAATTCCCGGAATGGCGGGACTGTCATATGTTGAAAGACTGGAGCGACTAGGCTTGTATACACTGGAATTTAGAAGGATGAGAGGAGATCTCATCGAAACGTATAAGATTATTAAGGGGTTGGACATGTTAGAGGCAGGAAACATGTTCCCAATGTTGGGGGAGTCCAGAACAAGGGCCCACAGTTTAAGAATAAGGGGTAGGCCATTTAGAACGGAGATGAGGAAAAACTTTATCAGTCAGAGAGTTGTGAATCTGTGGAATTCTCTTGACGTTTCGGATTGAGACGTCAGGTCGGAAGAAGGGTCTCGACCCGAAACGTCGAGTTGTGAATCTGTGGGAATTCTCTGCCTCAGAAGGCAGTGGAGGCCAAGTCTCTGAATGCATTCAAGAGAGAGCTAGATAGAGCTCTTAAGGATAGCGGAGTCAGGGGGTACAGGGAGAAGGCAGGAACGGGGTACTGATTGAGAATGATCAGCCATGATCACATTGAATGGCAGTGCTGGCTCGAAGGGCCGAATGGCCTCCTCCTGCACCTATTGACTATTGTCTATTGTAGCCCGAGAATCCAGCGCCCATCAGGTAGGAGGCAAATGTGACGCTGCGTTTATTTACCTTTTCCCATTTTTTTCTTACTTTTCTTCTGAAGCCCAGCTGCTTTGTCCTTTCTCTCGTCTAAAAGCACTTCTGCGGAGCAAAAAAAAGTGAGTTTAGGGACCAAAATGGACTGTCGGAAACTTAAGTGCGTTAGCCTTTGCTTTAGTCCCTTGCTTTAGTCCACGCCTTCTTCGCCCCGTATAGCCCCGGGTCCTTCGTACCCACACAATGTTAACTGCTTTCTTCCCTGTCCCGCCAATCAGCCAATCATCCCTGTCCCGCCTGCAATTGGTCCAAAACGCCGCAGCGAGACTCCTGACGGGCGCCCGTAAAAGGGACCACATCACCCCGATTCTGGCCTCTCTCCACTGGCTCCCAGTACGGTACAGAATCAACTTCAAGCTCCTCGTATTCACATACAAAGCCCTAAATGGGCTTGCCCCCCCCCCATATCAAACATCTTCTAACCCACCACTCTATCACCAGGTCCCTCAGGTTGGCCGACTTGGGGCTACTCACTATCCCGCGGTCTAGGCTTAAGCTCAGGGGTGACCGCGCTTTTGCGGTTGCAGCTCCTAGACTGTGGAACAGCATCCCTCTCCCCATCAGAACTGCCCCCTCCATCCACTCCTTCAAGTCCAGGCTCAAAACCTATTTCTACTCCCTAGCGTTTGAGGCCCTCTGAGGGGGGCGCTGTGAACTGTTTATGTATGTGCTGTTATGTTTGTGGGCCATTGTATGTTCGTTTCTTAGTACCTGAACTGATGTACAGAACTTTGGTCAACGTGGGTTGTTTTTAAATGTGCTATACAAATAAAATTGACTTGACTTCTTCCTACAAACTATCGTTTTTTTCCCCCATCACCTCACCCCCACTAGTTGATTTTAACCATCCCTTTCGAGTACACCAACCACGACTGTTTAGAGACTTGTACACCAATTTTTTTTGTTTTAAATGCACCCCCAACATAAATTTGATGGGCTGATTGGCCTCATTCTGAGTTTGCAGCACCGTTCTATTTCTTAGCCTAGTTTAGAGGTACAATGGGACAACAGGCCCTTCAGTGCCGACCAGCGATCCCTGCAC
Source organism: Rhinoraja longicauda (assembly GCF_053455715.1). NCBI lineage: Eukaryota > Metazoa > Chordata > Chondrichthyes > Rajiformes > Arhynchobatidae > Rhinoraja > Rhinoraja longicauda. The sequence goes on from NC_135986.1 coordinate 6,128,571, forward strand.
ACGATCACCATCCTGCACACTAGGGACAATTTGCATTCATACCAAATCAATTAACCTACAAACCTGTACATCTTTGGAGTGTGGGAGGAAACCAGAGATCCCGGGGGAAAACCCACGCAGGTCGATAGACAATAGGTGCAGGAGGAGGCCATTCGGCCCTTCGAGCCAGCACCGCCATTCAATGTGATCATGGCAGATCATTCTCAATCAGTACCCCGTTCCTGCCTTCTCCCCATACCCCCTGACTCCGCTATCCTTAAGAGCTCTATCTAGCTCTCTCTTGAATGCATTCAGAGAATTGGCCTCCACTGCCTTCTGAGGCAGAGAATTCCACAGATTCACAACTCTCTGACTGAAAACGTTTTTCCTCATCTCAGTTCTAAATGGCCTACCCCTTATTCTTAAACTGTGGCCCCTTGTTCTGGACTCCCCCAACATCGGGAACATGTTTCCTGCCTCTAACGTGTCCAGCCCCTTAATAATCTTATACGTTTCGATAAGATCCCCTCTCATCCTTCTAAATTCCACTGTATACAAGCCTAGTCGCTCCAGTCTTTCAACATATGACAGTCCCGCCATTCCGGGAATTAACCTAGTAAACCTACGCTGCACGCCCTCAATAGCAAGAATATCCTTCCTCAAATTTGGAGCCCAAAACTGCACACAGTACTCCAGGTGCGGTCTCACTAGGGCCCTGTACAACTGCAGAAGGACCTCTTTGCTCCTATACTCAACTCCTCTTGTTATGAAGGCCAACATTCCATTGGCTTTCTTCACTGCCTGCTGTACCTGCATGCTTCCTTTCAGTGACTGATGCACTAGGACACCCAGATCTCGTTGTACGTCCCCTTTTCCTAACTTGACACCATTCAGATAATAATCTGCCTTCCTATTCTTACCACCAAAGTGGATAACCTCACACTTATCCACATTAAACTGCATCTGCCATGCATCCGCATAGGAAAGCTGGTTTAAATCGAAGGTAGACACAAGACGCTGGAGTAACTCAGCGGGCCAGGCAGCATCTCTGGAGAGAAGGAATGGGTGACGTTTTAGGGTCGAGACCCTCTTCAGACATTTATATACATAGAAACATAGAAAATAGGTGCAGGAGGAGGCCATTCGGCCCTTCGAGCCAGCACCGCCATTCATTGTGATCACGGCTGATCGTCCACAATCAGTAACCCGTGCTTGCCTTCTCCCCATACCCCCTGACTCCGCTAGCCCCTAGAGCTCTATCTAACTCTCTCTTAAACCCATCCAGTGATTTGGCCTCCACTGCCCTTTACATCTACATCATAAATGGTGGTGAATATCGTACTGTAGGTCTACAGTATATCATAAAACGGTGGTTAAGCAACTGGAACAGTAATTAAGGCAAGAGTTCACACCTCAGCATGGCGCCGAGGGAAATTATAGTCAGTTAATTAATGAAATCTGGAATTAAATGTAATAAAAATTGGGATGAAAAATTGTTGTTGAACAACATACTTTAGAAAGACAAAACCCGTTGCCTTTACTTCTTTTAGCCATTGCGACTTCAAACCCGTACCAAAGTGGTTTGTTGTACAGGGCCTTGGTGAGACCGCACCTGGAGTATTGTGTACAGTTTTGGTCTCCTAATCTGAGGAAAGACATTCTTGCCTTAGAGGGAGTACAGAGAAGGTTCACCAGATTGATCCCTGGGATGGCAGGACTTTCATATGAAGAAAGACTGGATAGACTCGGCTTGTACTCGCTGGAATTCAGAAGACTGAGGGGGGATCTTATTGAAACATATAAAATTCTTAAGGGGTTGGAGAGGCTAGATGCAGGAAGATTGTTCCCGATGTTGGGGGAGTCCAGAACTAGGGGTCACAGTTTAAGGATAAGGGGGAAGTCTTTTAGGACCGAGATGAGAAAACATTTCTTCACACAGAGAGTGGTGAGTCTGTGGAATTCTCTGCCACAGAAGGTAGTTGAGGCCAGTTTATTGGCTATATTTAAGAGGGAGTTAGATGTGGCCCTTGTGGCTAAAGGGATCAGGGGGTATGGAGAGAAGGCAGGTACGGGATACTGAGCTGGATGATCAGCCATGATCATATTGAATGGCCTACTCCTGCACCTATTTTCTATGTTTCTATTGGCTCTTTTGAGTTGGATAAGGAAGTTGCTCGAGGAAATTAAGCAGGAAACTAAGTGTTATTTTCTGCACTGTTTTTATTTACAATATCCAGTAGCCGGAATCTACTGCTACTCCAGTGTACATGAAACTGTCCAGTCACACTCCTCCCACCCCACCACTCTCAGACGGGGCTTCCTCTCCTCCATTATAGATGAGGTTCTCACTAGGGTCTCTTCTACATCCCGCAACTCCGCTCTTGCTCCCCCTCCCCCCCCCCCCCACTCGTAACAAGGACAGAATCCCCCTCGTTCTCACCTTCCACCCCACCAGCCAGCGGATCCAACAAATCATCCGCCAACATTTCCGTCACCTACAACAGGACCCCACCACTGGCCACATCTTCCCATCCCCTCCCCTCTCTGCGTTCCGCAGAGACCGTTCCCTCCGTAACTCCCTGGTCCACTCGTCCCTTCCCCACCTAAACCACCCCATCCCCGGGCACTTTCCCCTGCAACCGCACGAGATGCAACACCTGTCCCTTTACCTCCCCCCTCAACTCCATCCAAGGACCCAAACAGTCTTTCCAGGTGAGACAGAGGTTCACCTGCACCTCCTCCAACCTCATCTATTGCATCCGCTGCTCCAGATGTCAACTTATTTACATCAGCGAAACCAAACGCAGGCTCGGCGATCGCTTCGCTCAACACCTGCGCTCGGTCCGCGTTGGCCAAACTGGTCTCCCGGTGGCCGAGCACTTCAACTCCCCCTCCCACTCCCAGTCTGACCTTTCTGTCATGGGCCTCCTCCAGTGCCATAGTGAGGCCCACCGGAAATTGGAGGAACAGCACCTCATATTTCGCCTGGGCAGCTTGCAGCCCAGCGGTATGAACATTGACTTCTCCAACTTTAGATAGTTCCTCAGTCTCTTTCTTCCCCTCCTCCTTCCCAGATCTCCCTCTATCTTCCTGTCTCCACCTATATCCTTCCTTTGTCCCGCCCCCCCCTGACATCAGTCTGAAGAAGGGTCTCGACCCGAAACGTCACCCATTCCTTCTCTCCCGAGATGCTGCCTGACCTGCTGAGTTACTCCAGCATGTTGTGAATAAATACCTTCGATTTGTACCAGCGTCTGCAGTTATTTTCCTACACTACCTTGCTTTTATTCGTCTTATAGCACAAAACGACCCCTTTGTCCCAACTTATTTATGCGACCAACAAGCCCCATCAACACTAGTCCCACCTGCCTGCCCCGAAACGTCACCCATTCCTTCTCTCCCGAGATGCTGCCTGACCTGCTGAGTTACTCCAGCATTTTGTGAATAAATACCTTCGATTTGTACCAGCATCTGCAGTTATTTTCTTACACTACCTTGCTTTTATTCGTCTTTTGACACAATCTCCAGGAAAATCACACTTGACTGAAAAGCTTTCAGCACCATCCATTAGCAGGCACAACACTCCAGTTTAACAACATCCTTCCCACAGCAGGGTGACAAATACTGAACGCAATACTCCACATGCGGCCTCACCAACGTATTGTACAACTGCAATATAACATCCCAACCTCTACTCTCAATATCCTGACTGATGATGGCCATTGTACCAAAAGCATTTTTGACCACCCTGTCTATCTATGACGCCACCTTCAAGGAACTATGTACCTGCACTCCTCGATCCCTCTACTCCACAACATACTCTACTCTACTCTACAAAGTATAGGAGCAAAGAGGTCCTTCTGCAGTTGTACAGGGCCCTAGTGAGACCGCACCTGGAGTACTGTGTGCAGTTGTACAGGGGCCTAGTGAGACCGCACCTGGAGTACTGTGTGCAGTTGTACAGGGGCCTAGTGAGACCGCACCTGGAGTACTGTGTGCAGTTTTGGTCTCCAAATTTGAGGAAGGATATTCTTGAGGAAGGCTATTGAGGGCGTGCAGTGTAGGTTTACTAGGTTAATTCCCGGAATGGCGGGACTATCATATATTGAAAGACTGGAGCGACTAGGCTTGTATCCACTGGAATTTAGAAGGATGAGAGGGGATCTTATCGAAACGTGTAAGATTATTAATGGGGTTGGACACGTTAGAGGCAGGAAACATGTTCCCAATGTTGGGGGAGTCCAGAACCAGGGGCCACAGTTTAAGAATAAGGGGTAGGCCATTTAGGACGGAGATGAGGAAAAACTTTTTCACTTGGAGAGTTGTAAATCTGTGGAATTCTCTGCCTCAGAGGGCAGTGGAGGCCAATTCTCTGGATGCATTCAAGAGAGAGCTAGATAGAGCTCTTAAGGATAGCGGAGTCAGGGGGTACAGGGAGAGGGCAGGAACGGGGTACTGATTGAGATTGATCAGCCATGATCACATTGAATGGCGGTGCTGGCTCGAAGGACCAAATGGCCTCCTCCTGCACCTATTGTGTATTCCCCAGGGCCCTGCCATTTACTGTGTAGGCCCTGTCCTGGTTAGACGTCCCAAAATGCAACACCTTGAACTTATCTGCATGTTCTCCCCATCCCTTTTGCACCTTAACATTAATAAGTTTGATTTCTTAACTTTTTCAATTCTTATGATCATTTATTAATAAGGCAATGTCTTTCTCTTTCCACAAAGGTTGCCTGACCTGCATAGTATTTCTGATATTTCCAGTTTCTATTTCCAATTTATTTTTAAAATTTAGCTTAGTTTATTGTTTATGGGGCGGTCACGGTGGCGCAGCGGTAGAGTTGCCGCCTTACAGCGAATGCAGCGCCGGAGACCCGGGTTCCATCCCGACTACGGGCGCAGTCTGTACGGAGTTTGTACGTTCTCCCCGTGACCTGCTTGGGTTTTTCTCCGAGACCTTCGGTTTCCTCCCACACTCCAAAGACGTGCAGGTTTGTAGGTTAATTGGCTGCGTAAATGTAGAAATTGTCCCTAGTGTGGATGGCGTTAGTGTGCGGGGATCGCTGGTCGGCGCGGACCCGGTGGGCCGAAAGGGCCTGTTTCGGCGCTGTATCTCTAAACTAAACTAAACTCTTCCTACGTGAGGAACATGTTCTTTCCTGGTTATTCCCAGCTTGTTCCCCATGGCCGTTCAATATGCCAGAGTCATAAAGCATGGAAACAGGCCCTTCAGCCCAATGCATCCGTGCTAACCAAGATGCCCCTTCTAAGCTTTATAGGCTAATTGGCTCGGTAAATGTAAAAATTGTCCCAGTGTGTATAGGGCAGCGTTAGTGTGCGGGGATCGCTGGTCGGCGCCGACCCGGTGGGCTGAAAGGGCCTGTTTCCGCGCTGTATCTCTAAACTAAACTATTGCCATGTGTGCTGAGTTAGTGAGAAGATTTTTTGTTGCGTCTTTCAGTCAGCGGAAAGACTATATGTGACTGTAATCAAGTCGTCCGCAGTATACATACACAGTGTACATTACACCTCACATGCTCTCTGTCTCCTCGATAACTTCCGGTTTTCGATGCCCCCACTCCCTCATCTTCACCATGGATGTCCAGTCACTCTACACTTCCATCCCCCACAAGGATGGTCTCGAAGCCCTCCGCTTCTTCCTCGACCGTAGAACCAGCCAACCCCCATCTACCAACACTCTCCTCCGCCTAGCAGAGCTGGTTCTTAGATGTCAACTTCTTTACATCGGCGAAACCAAACGCAGGCTCGGCGATCGTTTCGCTCAACACCTTCGCTCAGTCCGCCTTAACCAACCTGATCTCCCGGTGGCTCAGCACTTTAACTACCCCTCCCACTCCCAGTCTGACCGTTCTGTCATGGGCCTCCTCCAGTGCCTTAGTGAGGCCCACCGGAAATTGGACGAACAGCACCTCATATTTCGCTTGGGCAGCTTGCACCCCAGCGGTATGAACATTGACTTCTCCACCTTTAGATAGTTCCTCTGTCCCTCTCTTCCCCTCCCCTTCCCAGTTCTCCCTCTATCTTCCCGTCTCCACCTAGATCCTCCCTTTGTCCCGCCCCCCCCCCTGACATCAGTCTGAAGAAGGGTCTTGACCCGAAACGTCGCCCATTCCTTCTCTCCCGAGATGCTGCCTGACCCGCTGAGTTACTCCAGCATTTTGTGAATAAACACCTTCGATTTGTACCAGCATCTGCAGTTATTTTCTTACACTACAGGATAAAGGGAACAACGTTTAATGCAAGATAAACCCCAGTAAAGTCCGATTAAAAAATAGTCCTGGAGTCTGCAATGAGGTAGATTGTGGTTCAGGACCACTCTCTGGCTGGTGAGATTTCATTCTCTAGATTTAAAGCGTCGGCAGGTTTTTGCTGCAACATAATACTGAGCTTGCTAACTAACAGCTCCCCAATCTTCTGAACGAATGCTCGGAGACACGAACAAACGCCGGGGAGCCATGAATAGCGCAGACAGGACTAAGGTCAAAGCAAAGGGCTGATCCACTTACGTTCGTCCAGCTTTCTTTTCTTCTGCCGAGACGGAGGTGCCAAAGGTTTTTCCGCTTCTTCTTTCTCTCCTGAGGATGTCAAAAGAGTTTCACGACCACAAAACGATGAACGAGACCCAGTCTGATTTCCGCCTGCTAAGTCAGCCCCCACAAAGATTTCTAGCTGGACCCGTTCCCCGTTCACACAAGAAACGACTATTCTTCAGGAATGGATAGCAAGGGGAAGAAGGTGATAGGAAATCAACTGTAAAGACGTTGCAATGGTAGTGTGCTTCAATCCATCTTAACATAAACCAGAGGTCATGAAGCCGAACAGCCACCCACTATGTAGTCAGAAAACAGACAAAACTTATTAGACGTGCTCACTACACTGAAGGTCATGTACATGACAGCACTGTGATAACACCATTAAAATGAACGATGTGTGGTCACTTTCAATAGTCCGTAATTCACCCAAAAGTTATTTATAACAATACGGGGCCTGTGAGGGGTTGGAAGCAAGTTACCAAAATAAAGAGCTCAGCCTGAAGGAGTGTCTCGACCCGAAACGTTACCCATTCCTTCTATCGACCGATTGACCAAATGGTGCCAGCACAACAACCTGGCTCTCAATATCAGTAAAACCAATGTGGACTTTGGAAGAGGAAGGACGACGAGACCCACAATCCTGTTTATATCAACGGGAGAGAGTCAAAAACCTCAAATTCATGGCCGTGCATATTTCCGAAGATCTTTCCTGGACCCAGCACACTGACATTCGACTATCCAGAGATGCTGCCTGTCCTGCTGAGTTACTCCAGCACTTTGTGTCTAGACTTTTTCCTTGTTATATTGCACACAATTGTTCTTGTTTTACTCCGCTTGTCTATATCCCTTTGAAGACTCTTTACGTCCTCCAATCCCACCTAGTTTTGTATCACTACCTCATTAATATCTTTAGGAGAGGAATCCCGATGCTTTAAATCTAGCCTGGCCTTCTGCGTGAAGCTGGTGTCATGCCAACGTGGTGTGTTACAAATGCGTTCACAGAAGCCTGGTAAACCTCTCAAATGGATCTTATAGAAACATATAAAATTAGGGGATCTTATAGAAACATATAAAATTTTGGGAAACATATAAAATTATAAAAGGACTAGACAAGCTAGATGCAGGAAAAATGTTCCCAATGTTGGGGGAGTCCAGAACCTGGGGCCACACACACACACACACACACAGTCTTAGAATAAAGGGGAGGCCATTTAAAACTGAGGTGAGAAGGAACTTTTTCACCCAGAGAGTTGTGAATTTGTGGAATTCTCTGCCCCAGAGGGCAGTGGAGGCCAAATTACTGGATGGATTTAAGAGAGAGTTAGATAGAGCTCTGGGGGCTAGTGGAATCAAGGGATATGGGGAGAAGGCAGGCATGGTTTACTGATTGTGGACGGTCAGCCATGATCACAATGAATGGCGGTGCTGGCTCGAAAGGCCGAATGGCATCCTCCTGCACCTATTGTCTATGTCCCACTATTACAGGGCAACACAGCCTGGCCTTGAAAGCAGCATTTGTGATTGAAAAGCCATTGACTGTTCCAAGTGCCTTGGTAGGCAAGAGTCCCGGACTCAGCTTCTTAGCTACCTTGTACAGGAACTTTCTTGAGGCAGAAGCTACTCTGTGTGAGGCTTTAGTCAACCTGTCCTTAGACTACAAAGAAACATAGAAAATAGGTGCAGGAGGAGGCCATTCGGCCCTTCGAGCCAGCACCGCCATTCATTGTGATCATGGCTGATCATCCACAATCAGTAACCCGTGCCTGCCTTCTCCCCATATCCCTTGATTCTGCTAGCCCCTAGAGCTCTAACCAACTCTCTCTTAAATCCATCCAGTGATTTTTTTACATTTAGAGATACAGCGCGGAAACAGGCCCTTCGGCCCACCGAGTCTACGACGCCCAGCGATCCCCGCACATTAACACTATCCTACACACATTAGGGACAGTTTTCACATTTACCCAGTCAATTAACCTACATACCTGTACGTCTTTGGAGTGTGGGAGGAAACCGAAGATCTCGGAGAAAACCCACACAGGTCACAGGGAGAACGTACAAACTCCGTACAGACGGCGCCCGTAGTCAGGATCGAAACTGAGTCTCCTGTGCCCTCTGTGGCAGAGAATCCCACAAATTCACAACTCTCTGGGTGAAAAAGTTCCTTCTCACCTCAGTTTTAAATGGCCTCCCCGTTAATCTAAAACTGTGGCCCCTGGTTCTGGACTCGCCCAACATTTGGAACATTTTTCCTGCATCTAGCTTGTCCAGTCCTTTTATAAATTTTATACGTCTCCATAAGATCCCCCTCTCATCCTTCTAAACTCCAGTGAGTACAAGCCCTAGTCTTTTCAATCTTTCCTCATACGACTGTCCCGCCATCCCAGGGATCAATCTCGTGAACCTACGCTGCACTGCCTCAATTACAAGGATGTCCTTCTTCAAATTAGGAGACCAAAACTGTACACAATACTCCAGATGTGGCCTTGCCAGGGCCCCATACAACTGCAGAAGAACCTCTTTGCTCCTATACTGAGAGAATCACCTGAGAGCCAATCCATCTAAAACCCAAGTCTGCGCCTTCCACTTGAAAAACAAGTATGCAAATCAAAGGTTGAAGATCACACAGAATGGAGTCAGATTAGAGCACTGAGACAGTCCAGTCTATCTCGGTCTGACTCTTGATCGATCTCTGACCTACAAAGCACATATCACCAAGCTTAAAGGAAAAGTGCGACAATAGACAATAGGTGCAGGAGTAGGCCATTCGGCCCTTCAAGCCAGCACCGCCATTCAATGTGATCATTGCTGATCATTCTCAATCAGCACCCCGTTCCTGCCTTCTCCCCGTACCCCCTGACTCCGCTATCCTTAAGAGCTCTATCAAGCTCTCCCTTGAGTGCATTCAGAGAATTGGCCTCCACTGCCTTCTGAGGCAGAGAATTCCACAGATTCTCAACTCTCTGACTGAAAAATGTTTTTCCTCATCTCCGTTCTAAATGGCCTTACCCCTTATTCTTAAACTGTGTGGCCCCTTGTTCTGGACTCCCCCAACATTGGGAACATGTTTCCTGCCTCTAACGTGTCCAACCCCTTAATAATCTTATACGTTTCGATAAGATCCCCTCTCATCCTTCTATATTCCAGTGTATGCAAGCCTGGTCGCTCCAGTCTTTCAACATGTTTCCTGCCTCTAACGTGTCCAACCCCTTAATAATCTTATACGTTTCGATAAGATCCCCTCTCATCCTTCTAAAAGTCAGTTCCAGAAAAGCTCTTGTTAGCAAAATTTTGGTACCTCAGAATGGGGAGGAAATTCTAAAACCATTCGATCAACAGGTCTGGTTCTCTGCTTCTCCACTGCCGAGTATACCTGCGCAGTATGGGAGCGCGCAGCTCATGCAAGGGAAGATTGATCCTGTGCTAAACACAAGCTGCCACTGCATCAGTAGATCTTAAGGGGTTGGACAGGCTAGATGCGGGAAGATTGTTCCCGATGTTGGGGGAAGTCCAGAACAAGGGGTCACACAGTTTAAGGATAAGGGGGAAGTCTTTTAGCACCGAGATGAGAAAGTTTTTTCTTCACACAGAGAGTGGTGAGTCTGTGGAATTCTCTGCCACAGAAGGTAGTTGAGGCCAGTTCATTGGCTATATTTAAGAGGGAGTTAGATGTGGCCCTTGTGGCTAAAGGGATCAGGGGGTATGGAGAGAAGGCAGGTACGGGATACCGAGTTGGATGATCAGCCATGATCATATTGAATGGCGGTGCGTACAGGCTCGAAGGGCCGAATGGCCTACTCCTGCATCTATTTTCTATGTTTCTATGTTAAGATGGATTGAAGCACACTACCTATTTTCTATGTTTCTATGTTTCTATGCATGAAACCCACCAAGACTGACAACATCTACCCACTCTCTGGCATTGCACCTCCTGGAATCAGAAGAGCTGTAGCCAGTCAAAAAGAACGCCTCGGACAATCAGAGGATGAAAGACACCCCCGTACATGACCGCCCTTTGCTACCTCAGCGTCTGAAATCACGCAGAAGTTTCCTCTCTTCCGTCCGTCCCCTGGACGGCAGTGCATCGTCCAGAAGGCTCACACTCTGGGAAGAGAGACGAGAGAAACCTCCGGAAGACACTCACACGGCAATCGATCCCTCTGAGAAACCCCCGCCAGGTTCCGACCAGCCGTGGATAACCTGGCGCCGTCTCAACATACAGGCACGGGGAGGAGCAAATCGAACGTGCTGAAGCGGGGATGTACTGAAGATACGGCAGACTGGGAGCGCGGACTATAATAATAATAATAATGCATTACATTTATATAGCGCTTTTCATATACTCAAAGACGCTTTACAGGGATTTAAAGAACATAGGGAAGTGAATAAATAGATAAATAAGTAAACGAACAGAGAAAGGAGACAGAAGGTGAGGTGACCTTCAGTGGTTGAAGGCAGTACTGAACAGGTGAGACTTCAGTGATGTTTTGAATGTGGTGAGTGTGGAGGAGTCTCTGACGGTTTGGGGTAGTGAGTTCCACAGGGTGGGAGCAGCGATGGAGAAAGCCCTGTCCCCCCAGGATCTGAGTTTGGTCCGGATGTGGGGGGGATAGGAGATTGGCAGCAGCAGAGCGGAGGGTGCAGGTGGGAGTGTGTCTGTGGAGGAGGTCGGTCAGGTAGGATGGGGCCAGGTTATGGAACATCTACTGAGCTGTGCCATGCTGCATGACACGTGCACTGGAAAGGATCTTGCACAGGCCAACGGCGTGGCACTAAAGTTTAGCCCGCTTTTGGCAAACGGCCGTGTGATGACGCGAATAAATAAATAAACAGGAACGATTATGGGCAAAGTATAATTGTTAGGGTGGGACTGTCATACCTTCTTCCCGTGTTTGCTTCTTTTTCTTCTTTGGAAGAGTAACATAGAAACATAGGAAATAGGTGCAGGAGGAGGCCATTCGGCCCTTCGAACCTGTACGCACCGCCATTCATTGTGATCTTGGCTGATCATCCACAATCAGTAACCCGTGCCTGCCTTCTCCCCGTATCCCTTGATTCCACTAGAGCTCTATCTAACTCACTATTAAATTCATCCAGTGATTTGGCCTCCACTGCCCTCTGTGGCAGAGAATTCCACAAATTCACAACTCTCTGGGTGAAAAAGTTCATTCTCACCTCAGTTTTAAATGGCCTCCCCTGTATTCTAAGACTGTGTGGCCCCTGGTTCTGGACTCCCCCAAACATTGGGAACATTTGGGACAAGGGTGGATGCAGCTGCCTCATCCCATTTTCCCAGCTTTTAAGGAAGAATAAAATGACTACTTGCCCATTGGTCAGATAAACCAGCATGATGTGTCAATAGACAATAGACATTAGGTGCAGGAGGAGGCCATTCAGCCCTTCGAGCCAGCACCGCCATTCAATGCGATCATGGCTGATCACTCTCAATCAGTACCCCGTTCCTGCCTTCTCCCCATACCCCCTCACTCCGCTATCCTTAAGAGCTCTATCCAGCTCTCTCTTGAAAGCATCCAACGAACTGGCCTCCACTGCCTTCTGAGGCAGAGAATTCCACACCTTCACCACTCTCTGACTGAAAAAGTTCTTCCTCATCTCCGTTCTAAATGGCCTACCCCTTATTCTTAAACTGTGGCCCCTTGTTCTGGACTCCCCCAACATTGGGAACATGTTTCCTGCCTCTAATGTGTCCAATCCCCTAATTATCTTATATCATATCATCATATCATATATATACAGCCGGAAACAGGCCTTTTCGGCCCACCAAGTCCGCGCCGCCCAGCGATCCCCGCACACCAACTAGGGACAATTTTTACATTTACCCAGCCAATTAATGTTTCAGGCGTTATATGAAGCAGGCGTTGGAGTCATTTCAGCATCGCGAATTTGGGATCCTTTTCCTTTTGACAAACTCAGACTCTGAACAACCAGCAGTGGGGAAGCGAATGTGCTCTCCTTTCCTAGTCCGGGTCCACATAAGGGCAAAGCTACTGCTCTTTCAAGTCACTCAGCAAGCATCCTAACGCATGGCATCCCTGTGTGGTACCTCAGCTGCACGGAGGCAGAGAGGAGAGCTCTTCAGCGGGTAGTCCATAGAGCTCAGAGGACCATCGGACACGATCGAACACTGAGGTGAGAAGGAACTTTTTCACCCAGAGAGTTGTGAATTTGTAGAATTCTCTGCCACAGAGGGCAGTGGAGGCCGATTCACTGGATGAATTTAAGAGAGAGTTAGATAGAGCTCTGGGGGCTAGTGGAATATGGGGAGAAGGCAGGCACGGGTTACTGATTGTGGATGATCAACCGTGATCACAATGAATGGCGGTGCTGGCTCGAAGGGCCGAATGGCCTCCTCCTGCACCTATTTTCTATGTTTCTATGTTACTCTTCCAAAGAAGAAAAAGAAGCAAACTCGGGAAGAAGGTATGAAAGTCCCACCCTAACAATTGTACTTTGCCCATAATTATTCCTGTTTATTTATTTATTCGTGTCACCACACAGCGAGGGCATCTCCAACACACGATGCCTCAGAAAAGCCACCAGCATCCACAAAGACTCTTCACACCCCTGCAGCAGTCTGTTCGAACTTCTACCATCGGGCAGATACAAGGCCTTCTACGCCCGCACCTCCAGACTCAGGAACAGCTTCATCCCCAGGGCCATAGCTGCCATGAACCGGTCCTGCTGAGCGGGATGGTCATATCGCACAGTGAACCGGCACAGATCTACTTGCACTTTATACCGTTCTAAAACTGTTACTAATTTGTTTCACTGGGTTGTTTAAATTAATACTGACTAGCTAATTAATTGATTGCATCGTATGGGAGGCGCATTCCCAATCTCGTTGTACCCCTGTACAATGACAATAAAGATATATTGTATTGTATTGTTCAGGATGAGTTACTTTAGTTTAGAGATACAGCGCGGAACAAACCCTTTGGCACACCGAGTCTGCGCCGACCAGCGATCCCCATTCACTATCCTACACACCAGGGGCAACTTATAATCTTTACCTAAGCCAATTACCATACAAATCTGTACGTCCTTGAAGCGTGGGAGGAAAATTGGAGCACCCCGGGGAAAACCCACACGGTCACGGGGAGAAAGGACAAACTCGGTACAGACGGCACCCACAATCAAGATGGAACATAGAAAGTAGGTGCATGAGTAGGCCATTCGGCCCTTCGAGCCTGCACCACCATTCAATATGATCATGGCTAATCATCCAACTCAGTATCCTGTACCTGCCTTCTCTCCATACCCCCCCGATCCCTTTAGCCACAAGGGCCACATCTAACTCCCTCTTAAATATAGCCAATGAACTGGCCTCAACTACCTTCTGTGGCAGAGAATTCCACAGATTCACCACTCTCTGTGTGACAAAAAACGTTCTCATCTCGGTCCTAAAAGACTTCCCCCTTATCCTTAAACTGTGACCCCTTGTTCTGGACTTCCCCAACATCGGGAACAATCTTTCCTACATCTAGCATGTCCAACCCCTTAAGAATTTTGTAAGTTTCTATAAGATCCACCCTCAATCTTCTAAATTCCAGCGAGTACAAGCCGAGTCTATCCAGTCTTTCTTCATATGAAAATCCTGCCATCCCAGGAATCAATCTGGTGAACCTCTGTACTCCCTCTATGGCAAGAATGTCTTTCCTCAGATTAGGAGACCAAAACTGTACACAATACTCCAGGTGTGGTCTCACCAATGCCCTGTACAACTGCAGTAGAACCTCCCTGCTCTTATACTCAAATCCCCTCGCTATGAATGCCAACATACCATTCGCTTTCTTCACTGCCTGCTGCACCTGCATGCTTGCTTTCAATGACTGGTGTACCACGACACCCAGGTCTCGTTGCATCTCCCCTTTTCCTAATCGGCCACCATTCAGATAATAGTCTGCTTTCCTGTTCTTGCCACCAAAGTGGGTAACCTCACATTTATCCACATTATACTGCATCTGCCATGCATTTGCCCACTCGCCTAACCTATCCAAGTCACCTTGCAGCCTCCGAGCATCCTCCTCACAGCTAACACTGCCCCCCCAGGTCTCTGGCGCTGTGAGGCAGCAACTCTACCACTGCGCCACGTTGCCGCCCTTAGGGGCAACATAAATGCAGGCCATGTCCCAAGAACCAATTAAGAAAGGCATCTTTTAACTAATAGGGCAGGCAGGAAAAGAAAGGTAGAAGTTTCAGCAGAAAATGCCAGGGGATTTATAAAATCAAACAGATGACAAAGTTCACTATGAAATGTCAAGGGAGGAATATTTCACTACCTCAAATGGCTTAAAGGGCCTGTCCCACTTAGGCGACTGCCATAGTTGTAGCAGGTCGCCGAAAAACTGGCGACTGGACCCCCCTCCCACGACAATGTCTACGACAAGCTACAACAACCTAGCACCTAGTCGACGTCAAGCTACCGACAACCCAATCGTCGCGAGTAGGACGTCCACCTGCAACCGCACCTACGACAACCGAAGTCAACCTACGTCCACCCGCGACAAGCTACGACCCTGTCGGCGACAACCGAAGACAATTCACATCATTTTGGCCTCCGGTTTTGACGCCGGTGCCTGACGTAGGTGGCTGCCAATGGAACTCACCGAAGTTAGCACCGGCGACGACCTACGTCACCTGGCGACAACCTGCCACAGCGCCCCCGTCAGGCGACGTCAAGCTACGATCACTAGCGTCAAAGCCACTGTCGCGGAAACATTTTCAACATTCTGAAAATCCAGAAAGGAGACGACTCTTTGGAGACGACTCACGACCGGACAGGCGACACCCCGGCGATCGTGGGCCTAGTCGCCTGTAGTCGCCTAAACAATCGCCTGAGTGGGACAGGGGTGAGCTTTTTCCTCACAGCACCACAGACCCGGTTCGATCCTGACCTCGGTACCTGTCTGTTCGGAGTTTGCACATTCTCCCTGCGACCGCAAGGGTTTCTTCCAGGTGCTCCGGTCTCCTCCAGTGCGCCAAAGGCGTGCGGGTTTGTAAGTTAAGGTTTGAAGGTTGGGAAAAAGAACTGCAGATGCTGGTTTAAATAGAGAGTAGACACAAAATGCTGGAGTAACTCAGCGGGTCAGGCGGCATCTTGGGAGAGAAGGAATTGGTGAGGTTTCGGGTCTGAAGAAGGGTCTCGTCCCGAAACGTCACCCATTCCTTCTCTCCCGAGATGCTGCCTGACCCGCTGAGTTACGCCAGCATTTTGTGTCTGCCTAAGGTTTGTCGGTTAATTGGCCGTCTGTAAATTGCACTTTGTGTGTAGGGAGTGGATGAGAAAGTGGGATAACGTAGATCTGGTGTGAGTGGGTGGATCAATTGTTGGCAAAGTCCACGGGAGGGGGGGCAGAGCTCCGGCGTGGAGACCACGGAGGGAGAGCTCTGGCGTGGAGACCACGGAGGGGAAGCTCCGGCGTGGAGGCAACAGAGGGGAGCTCTGGCGTGGAGACCACGGAGGGGAGCTCCGGCGTGGAGACCACGGAGAGGGAGCTCCGGCGTGGAGACCACGGAGGGGGAGCTCCGGCGTGGAGACCACGGAGGGGGAGCTCCGGCGTGGAGACCACGGAGGGGGAGCTCCGGCGTGGAGACCACGGAGTGGGAGCTCCGGCGTGGAGACCACGGAGTGGGAGCTCCGGCGTGGGGGCCACGGAGGGGAGCTCCGGCCTGGGGGCCACGGAGGGGAGCTCCGGCCTGGGGGCCACGGAGGGGAGCTCCGGCGTGGAGACCACGGAGGGGGAGCTCCTGCGTGGAGATCACAGAGAGGGAGCTCCGGCGTGGAGACCACGGAGGGGGAGCTCCGGCGTGGAGACCATGGAGGGGGAGCTCCAGCGTGGAGAACACGGAGGGGAGCTCCGGCGTGGAGACCACGGAGCGGAGCTCCGGCGTGGAGACCACGGGCCCAAAGAATTGCTTACATAAGTGAGAGTTTACACAAGCATGATATCGGGGACTATAACCAACATCAGACCTCAGACAAAACACGACAAGGCCTCTCCTCTAACCGCAGAGTGACTGACTCGACTGAAGACGCCAGAGTACAATTTCTGAGGGTACCTTGTATCATTCTTTTCATCTTGATAGGAGATGCAGAATTCCTCCTGCTTTTCTTAGTTGAAGCCACTGTTGGGAAACAAAAATGAAAATAGACAATAGATGCGGGAGGAGGCCATTCGGCCCTTCGAGCCAGCACCGCCATTCAATGTGATCATGGCTGATCATTCACAATCAGTACCCCGTTCCTGCCTTCTCCCCATACCCCCTGACTCCACTATCTTTAAGAGCTCTATCTAACTCTCTCTTGAATGCATTCAGAGAATTGGCCTCCACTGCCTTCTGAGGCAGAGAATTCCACAGATTCACAACTCTCTGACTGAAAAAGTTTTTCCTCATCTCCGTTCTAAATGGCCGACCCCTTATTCTTAAACTGTGTGTGGCCCTTGTTCTGGACTCCCCCAACATTGGGAACATGTTCCCAGCCTCTAACGTGTCCAACCCCTTAATAATCTTATAAGTTTCGATAAGATCCCCTCTCATCCTTCCAAGTTCCAGTGTAGACTGATTCCAGTGATGACACTGTGGTGGTGGGCCGGATCTCCAACAACGATGAGTAGGCCTACCCTACCGGGAGGAGGTGGCTGATCTGGCACTCTGGTGTCAGGACAACAGCCTCCTCTTGAATGTCACAAAAACTAAGGAGCTGATTGTGGACTTCAGAAGGGCTAAACATCCAAGGTCGTACACGCCACTGGAGATAAATGGGTCTACTGTGGATAGGGTGAGCAGTTTTAAATACCTGGGAGTCCACATCAAAGAGGATCTGACATGGACAACACACATTGCCGCACTGGTGGGTAAGGCAAGGCAGTGCCTTTACCACCTCAGACAGCTGAGGAAATTGAGAGTCTCTCTGAGGATCCTTCAGTGCTTCTACTCTGGGGCTGTAGAAAGCATCTTGTCCGGCAACATTTCTTTTTTTTTTCATTTCATATATACAGCGCGGAAACAGGCCTTTTCGGCCCACCAAGTCCGCGCCGCCCAGCGATCCCCGCACACTAACACTATTAACACTATCCTACACACACTAGGGACAATTTTTACATTTACCCAGTCAATTAACCTACATACCTGTACGTCTTTGGAGTGTGGGAGGAAACCGAAGATCTCGGAGAAAACCCACGCAGGTCACGGGGAGAACGTACAAACTCCTTACAGTGCAGCACCTGTAGTCAGGATCGAACCTGAGTCTCCGGCGCTGCATTCGCTGTAAAGCAGCAACTCTACCGCTGCTTTGAGAACAGCTCTACCCAGGACAGGAAGGCCCTGCAGAGAGTAGTGCGTTCGACTGAACGCACCATGGGAACTACACTCGCCATTCTAAATGGCCGACCCCTTATTCTTAAACTGTGTGGCCCCTGGTTCTGGACTCCCCCAACATCGGGAACATGTTTCCTGCCTCCAACGTGTCCAACCCCTTCATAATCTTATACGTTTCAATAAGATCCCCTCTCATCCTTCTAAGCACAACTTTGGGTATGAGGAAAAGTTTGAAAGTGTACCTCGTGACCTTCTCTTCCTTATGAGACATGCAGGACACCTCGTGCTCTTGTTAACGAAAACTCCTTTTGAAAAAGAAAAATAAAGAGCTGAACACCTTTGCGTGAAAGAAAGCTTTTACAGTTAAACATGTTTTATTCCGATGACATGAAGAGCTTCGCAGCTAGACACCACGGATCAATGAGTGACGATGACAAAATGCTGGAGTAACTCAGCGGGGACGGGCAGCACCTCTGGAGAGAAGGAATGGGTGACGCTTCGGGTCGAGGCCCTTCTTCAGACTCTGACCCAAAACGTCCCCCGTTCCTTCTCTCCAGAGACGCTGCCTGCCCCATTGAGCTACTCAGGGATTTTGTGCCCACCTTCGCTTTAAACCAGCGTCTGCAGTCCTTTCCTGCACAGTGATGAAGACAAATGAGCCTTTCATTGTGGCCCAGCAATGGTGGGGACATCAGCACGAAAGGGACTTGCTGTCCATTCTTACGATGCCTCCTAATGAAATAATTGGAGGGCTGCTTCAAAGTGACAGAGCCCATCAGTGTTTTTATAAGACAATAACTGCAGATGCTGGTACAAATCGAAGGTATTTATTCACAAAATGCTGGAGTAACTCAGCGGGTCAGGCAGCATCTCAGGACAATAGACAATAGGTGCAGGAGGAGGCCATTCGGCCTTTCGAGCCTGTACGCACCGCCATTCAATGTGATCATGGCTGATCATTCTCAATCAGTACCCCGTTCCTGCCTTCTCCCGACTCCGCTATCCTTAAGAGCTCTATCTAGCTCTCTCTTGAATGTATTCAGAGAATTGGCCTCCACTGCCCTCTGAGGCAGAGAATTCCACAGATTCACAACTCTCTGACTGAAAAAGTTTTTCCTCATCTCTGTTCTAAATGGCCCACCCCATATTCTTAAAATGTGGCCCCTGGTTCTGGACTCCCCCAACATTGGGAACATGTTTCCTGCCTCTAACATGTCCAAGGAAGGAATGGGCGACGTTTCGGGTCGAGACCCTTCTTCAGACTGATGTCAGGGGGGGCGGGACAAAGGAAGGATATAGGTGGAGACGGGAAGATAGAGGGAGAACTGGGAAGGGGGAGGGGAAGAGAGGGACAGAGGGACTATCTAAAGTTGGAGAAGTCGATGTTCATACCGCTGGGCTGCAAGCTGCCCAGGCGAAATATGAGGTGCTGTTCCTCCAATTTCCGGTGGGCCTCACTATGGCACTGGAGGAGGCCCATGACAGAAAGGTCAGACTGGGAGTGGGAGGGGGAGTTGAAGTGCTCGGCCACCGGGAGATCAGTTTGGCCAACGCGGACCGAGCGCAGGTGTTGAGCGAAGCGATCGCCGAGCCTGCGCTTGGTTTCGCCGATGTAAATAAGTTGACATCTGGAGCAGCGGATGCAATAGATGAGGTTGGAGGAGGTGCAGGTCTGTCTCACCTGGAAAGACTGTTTGGGTCCTTGGATGGAGTTGAGGGGGGAGGTAAAGGGACAGGTGTTGCATCTCGTGCGGTTGCAGGGGAAAGTGCCCGGGGATGGGGTGGTTTGGGTGGGGAAGGGACGAGTGGACCAGGGAGTTACGGAGGGAACGGTCTCTGCGGAACGCAGAGAGGGGAGGGGATGGGAAGATGTGGCCAGTGGTGGGGTCCCGTGGGGACCAGATCCAAGGATTGGTGCCTGATGCTTGGGCTGGACAGGGTAGGCCGAAAGCCCTTTGTCCCCCCCTTTCATGTTTGACTACAGGATAGACAAAAGATGTTGGCGTTTTATTCCGTTTATTATTGCCACGTGTACAGTAGTACAGTAAAAAGCTTTTTGGTTGCGTGCTAGCCAGTCAATGAAAGGTCTGTTCATGATTACAAATAAGCCGTCCTCAGTCTACAGATACAGGATAAAGGGAATAAAGTTTATCATATCATCATATCATATCATATATATACAGCGCGGAAACAGGCCTTTTCGGCCCACCAAGTCCGCGCCGCCCAGCGATTCCCGCACATTAACACTATCCTACACACACTAGGGGCAATTTTTTTAAACATTTACCCAGTCAAATTAACCTACACACCCGCACGTCTTTGGAGTGTGGGAGGAAACCGAAGATCTCGGAGAAAACCCACGCAGGTCACGGGGAGAACGTACAAACTCCTTACAGTGCAGCACCCGTAGTCAGTATCGAACCTGAGTCTCCGGCGCTGCATTCGCTGTAAAGCAGCAACTCTACCGCTGCGCTACCGTGCAGAAAAGTCCAGAAAAGTCCGATTAAAGATGGCCCTTTTCCTTAAGTATTTATTTTTAAATAAAATTTCTGCTCTTCCACAGGTAATTTGTTGCCAAGAAGCTGGATAGTCCTCTTCTCCAATTTACTCTGCGAATCAGGGAATCACAGCATGGAAATAGGCCTGTGATAGAAAATAGGTGCAGGAGGAGGCCATTTGGCCCTTCGAGCCAGCACCTTCGAGCCAGCCCACCTTATCTACACAGAAGAAGGGTCTCGACCCGAAACGTCACCCATTCCTTCTCTCCCGAGATGCTGCCTGACCTGCTGAGTTACTACGGGTGCTGCACTGTAAGGAGTTTGTACGTTCTCCCCGTGACCTGCGTGGGTTTTCTCCGAGATCTTCGGTTTCCTCCCACACTCCAAAGACGTACAGGTATGTAGGTTAATTGGCTGGGTAAATGTAAAAAAAAATTGTCCCTAGTGGGTGTAGGATAGAGTTAATGTACGGGGATCACTGGGCGGCACGGACTTGGAGGGCCGAAAAGGCCTGTTTCCGGCTGTATATATATGATATGATACCAATCTTACAGGAATCCCGGTTTATTCTCCCCACGTTCCCATCAATTACGCCCACCAACCTTCATTCTACCACTCACCCGCACTCTGAGGGCAATTTACGGCAGCCAATTACCCTACTGGCCTGTATGCCTTTGCAGTCATAAGGAATAGGAGTAGAATTACTCCCGCCATTCAATCATGGCTGATCTGCCTCTCCCTGCTAACCACATTCTCCTGCCTTCTCCCCATAACCTCTGACACCTCCGGGGTGTGGGAGGAATGGGAGAAGTCCACACGGTTACAAGAACATGCAAACTCCACAACGACAGCACCCCAGGTCAGGATCCTTATACATCAGTCACTGAAAGTTGGCGTGCAGGTACAGCAGGCAGTGAAGAAAGCTAATGGAATGTTGGCCTTCATAACAAGAGGAGTTGAGTATAGGAGCAAAGAGGTCCTTCTGCAGTTGTACAGGGCCCTAGTGAGACCGCACCTGGAGTACTGTGTGCAGTTTTGGTCACCAAATTTGAGGAAGGACGTCCTTGCAATTGAGGCAGTGCAGCGTAGGTTCACGAGATTGATCCCTGGGATGGCGGGACTGACATATGAGGAAAGATTGAAAAGACTAGGCTTGTATTCACTGGAGTTTAGAAGGATGAGAGGTGGATCTTATAGAGACGTATAAAATTATAAAAAGACTGGACAAGCTAGATGCAGGAAAAATGTTCCCAATGTTGGGCAAGTCCAGAACCAGGGGCCACACAGTCTTAGAATAAAGGGGAGGCCATTTAAAACTGAGGTGAGGAGGAACTTTTTCACCCAGAGAGTTGTGAATTTGTGGAATTCTCTGCCAGAAGTCAGTGGAGGCCGATTCACTGGATGGATTTAAGAGAGAGTTAGATAGAGCTCTAGGGGCTAGCGGAATCGAGGGATATGGGGAGAAGGCAGGCACGGGTTACTGATTGGGGACGATCAGCCATGATCACGAGGGCGGTGCTGGCTTTAAGGGCCGAATGGCCTCCTCCTGCACCTATTTTCTATGTTTCTATGATCAAACCCAGCCTAACTAGAATTTTACACAGTTGCAACATGGCAACTATTTATACTTAATATCCCAATCAATGAAGGCAAACACGCCATGCACCTTCTTTGCCAGCTATCCACTTGTTGCCACTTTCAGGGATTTATGGACCTGCACCCCAAGATCTCTCTGTACATCAGTGCTGTTATAGGTCCTATCGTTCACCGTATACTTTCAATAGACAATAGGTGCAGGAGGCCATTCGGCCCTTCGAGCCTGTACGCACCGCCATTCAATGCGATCACGGCTGATCATTCTCAATCAGTACCCCGTTCCTGCCTTCTCCCCGTACCCCCTGACTCTGCTATCCTCTTGTATTTGACCTTCCAAAATGCAACACATCCCATTTGTTAAGATTGAATACAACCTGCCGTTTCTCTGCCCAAAATCCCCAACAGATCGATAGCATGCTGCACCCTTTGACAATCTTCCTTCCCCATGATCCACAACTCAAATCAATTTTTCATCTGCAAATTTAGTCCACCGCCCCGGATTATTGGGACAGAGAGCGGCAGGGTGGCGCGACGGTCGAGTTGCTGCCTCACAGCGGCAGAGACACAGGTTCGATCCTGACTACGGGTGCCGCCTGTGCAGAGTTAGAAGGATGAGAGGGGATCTTATCGAAACGTATAAGATTATTAAGGGGTTGGACACGTTAGAGGCAGGAAACATGTTCCCAATGTTGGGGGAGTCCAGAACCAGGGGCCACACACAGTTTAAGAATAAGGGGTAGGCCATTTAGAACTGAGATGAGGAAAAACTTTTTCAGTCAGAGAGTTGTGAATCTGTGGAATTCTCTGCCTCAGAGGGCAGTGGAGGCCAATTCTCTGAATACATTCAAGTACCTTCAACCACTGAAGGTCACCTCACCTTCTGTCTCCTTTCTCTGTTCGTTTACTTATTTACTTATTTATCTATTTATTCATTTCCATATGTTCTCTAAATCTCTGTAAAGCGTCTTTGAGTATATGAAAAGCGTTATATAAATAAAATGCATTATTAAGTGAGAGCTAGATAGAGCTCTTAAGGATAGCGGAGTCAGGGGGTATGGGGAGAAAGCAGGAACGGGGTACTGATTGAGAATGATCAGCCATGATCACATTGAATGGCGGTGCTGGCTCGAAGGGCCGAATGGCCTCCTCCTGCACCTATTGTCTGTTGTCTATTGAGTTTGCAAGTGACCGACTGCGTGGGTTCCTCCAGGCACTCAACACACAAATCAAGAAGGCAGCGACACACGCACGACTTACCAACTCTTCTCTTCTTCGTCCGGACCACTGCGCCTCGGTCCAATTCCAGTCCCATTTCTTTCCTCCCACGGGCAGCTTTTAAGCACAGAGAGACGTGTTAGAACGTGACAAGCGTACGCTGGAGAACACGCGACCAGCCCGTGATGGAGTGGGGCACGATGAGATCGCACGGAGGCGCAGCGGGTAGAGCTGCTGCCTCACAGCGCCAGAGACCCGGGTTCCATCCCGAACATTGGGTGCTTGACTGTACGTTCTCCCCGTGACCTGCGCGTGTTTACATCGAGATCTTCAGTTTCCTCCCACACTCCACAGACGTACAGGTTTGCAGGTTAACGTAGAAAAGAGGTGCAGGAGTAGGCCATTCGGCCCTTCTAGCCTGTACGCACCGCCATTCAATATGATCATGGCTGATCATCCAACTCAGTATCCTGTACCTGCCTTCTCTCCATACCCCCTGATCCCTTTAGCCACAAGGGCCACATCTAATTCCCTCTTATACATACCCAATGAACTGGCCTCAACTTAATTGGCATGGTACGACTGTAAATTGTCCCTCGTGTTAGTGTGCAGGGATCGCTGGTCGGCACGGACTCAGTGGGCCGAAGGGCCTGTTTTGGTGCTGTCTCTCTAAACTAAACTAAACTCTTCCTACGTGAGGAACATGTTCTTTCCTGGTTATTCCCAGCTTGTTTAAGGCATTTTCACCAGGGAAATGCAGTATCTCTAAACTAAACTAATAAATTCAAGGCATTTTCACCAGGGAAACGCAGTGAGTCGAAGAGAGATATGATTTTTTTTTGTGACATATACAGTATCAGCTTCGTGCGGTAGTCCTTATCAGAATTGGTTGACAAGGAAGTTACCCAATAATCATTTCAACATTGGCAGTTATTGGTATTTATTTCACAAAATGCTGGAGTAACTCAGCGGATCAGGCAGCATCTCAGGAGAGAAGGAATGGGTGACGTTTCGGGTCGAGACCCTTCTTCAGACTGATGTCAGGGGGGGGCGGGACAAAGGAAGTATATAGGTGGAGACGGGAAGATAGAGGGAGATCTGGGAAGGGGGAGGGGAAGAGAGGGACAGAACTTGATGCCCATCCATGCCCTCCAGAGATGCTGCCTGACCCGTTGAGTTACTCCAGCACTTTGCGTTCCATCCATTTAACGTAATGTGTTGATTTTCCCAAGTAGCATGTGGTATACAACAGAAATCAGAAAATAGCCGGGTAAAGTTACCAAAATAACATAAACTATGAAGACAGGGAAGGCTGAAGACGAGATGAAGCAATACAATGGATAGGCTTGTGGGAAAGTAGTAACATAGAAAATAGGTGCAGGAGGAGGCCATTCGGCCCTTCGAGCCTGCACCGCCATTCATTGTGATCATGGCTGATCGTCCCCAGTCACAAATCCGTGCCTGCCTTCTCCCCATATCCTTTGTAGTATAAGAAAATAACTGCAGATGCCGGTACAAATCGAAGGTATTTACTCACAAAATGCTGGAGTAACTCAGCAGGTCAGGCAGCATCTCGGGAGAGAAGGGATGGGTGACGTTTCGGGTCGAGACCCTTCGCCTGAAGGAGGGTCTCGACCCGAAACGTCACCCATTCCTTCTCTCCCGAGATGCTGCCCGACCTGCTGAGTTACTCCAGCGTTTTGTGAATAAATACCCCATATCCTTTGATTCCACTAGCCCCTACGTAAGGGTTAACATTGGGTAAGCAGCTATGTGGGTGCTATTGCAGGAGTGTAAAATGTTCCAGCGTGGTTATATTGCTGAGGCATCCTGTTTGTCGGCTTGTGGCACGGTTTATGGCTGATCGCATCCTCTGATATCAGCAACCGGCGTTCAAAGCTTTGATGTGTTAAACTCGGAGTGAAAAGGTTTTTCCTCATCTCCGTTCTAAATGGCCTACCCCTTATTCTTAAACTGTGTGTGGCCCCTTGTTCTGGACTCCACCCAACATTGGGAACGTGTTTCCTGCCTCTAACGTGCCCAATCTCTTAATAATCTTATACGTTTCAATAAGATGCCATGCAGTGCCAGAGTTCCGGGTTCGATCCTGCCCGTTGTTCCCAAGAATGGAGAGGACTCAATAGACAATAGGTGCAGGAGGAGGCCATTCGGCCCTTTGAGCCTGTACGCACCGCCATTCAATGTGATCATGGCTGATCGTTCTCAATCAGTACCCCGTTCCTGCCTTCTCCCCGTACCCCCTGACTCCGCTATCCTTAAGAGCTCTATCCAGCTCCCTCTTGAATGCATTCAGAGAATTGGCCTCCACTGCCCTCTGAGGCAGAGAATTCCACAGATTCACAACTCTCTGACTGAAAAAGTTTTTCCTCATCTCTGTTCTAAATGGCCTACCCCTTATTCTTAAACTGTGTGTGGCCCCTGGTTCTGGACTCCCCCAACATTGGGGACATGTTTCCTGCCTCTAACGTGTCCAACCCCTTAATAATCTTATACGTTATACGTAGGTCTCGACAGACACATAGGTCCGGAAGGACGCAAAGATTTACAGGACATTGTAAACTTGCCGTACAAGGCAGCGATGGAAAAGTACTGGCACGTGTATTACGGGTATAAAGTGTGTGTGGATGCGAGTTTTCAGAGAGAGAGAGGGGCTACGCTAGCTGCCTGAGCGTTTCTGAACGCTCCTGTGCCTAGGCTCTCTCCCTCCTGCGTGAGTAGAATAAAGAGGTTAAACAAGTTCGGTTGTCTGACTATTTCTGTTAATAGACAATAGACAATAGGTGCAGGAGGAGGCCATTCAGCCCTTCGAGCCAGCACCGCCATTCAATGCGATCATGGCTGATCACTCTCAATCAGTACCCCGTTCCTGCCTTCTCCCCATACCCCCTCACTCCGCTATCCTTAAGAGCTCTATCCAGCTCTCTCTTGAAAGCATCCAACGAACTGGCCTCCACTGCCTTCTGAGGCAGAGAATTCCACACCTTCACCACTCTCTGACTGAAAAAGTTCTTCCTCATCTCCGTTCTAAATGGCCTACCCCTTATTCTTAAACTGTGGCCCCTTGTTCTGGACTCCCCCAACATTGGGAACATGTTTCCTGCCTCTAACGTGTCCAATCCCCTAATTATCTTATATGTTTCAATAAGATCCCCCCTCATCCTTCTAAATTCCAGTGTATACAAGCCCAATCGCTCCAGCCTTTCAACATACGACAGTCCCGCCATTCCGGGAATTAACCTAGTGAACCTACGCTGCACGCCCTCAATAGGTCACGAACTACAACACCTAGAGCTCTATCTAACTCTCTCTTAAATCCATCGAGTGAATCGGCCTCCACTGCCCTCTGTGGCAGAGAATCCCACAAATTCACAACTCTCTGGGAGAAAAAGTTCCTTCTCACCTCAGTTTTAAATGGCCTCCCCTTTATTCTAAGACTGTGTGTGTGTGTGTGTGTGTGGCCCCTGGTTCTGGACTCGCCCAACATTGGGAACGTTTTTCCTGCATCTAGCTTGTCCAGTCCTTTTATAATTTTATATGTTTCTATAAGATCCCCTAATTTTATATGTTTCTATAAGATCCATTTGAGAGGTTCACCAGGCTTCTGTGAACGCATTTGTAACACACCACGTTGGCATGACACCAGCTTCACGCAGAAGGCCAGGCTAGATTTAAAGCATCGAGATTCCTCTCCTAAAGATATTAATGAGGTAGTGATACAAAACAAGGTGGGATTGGAGGACGGAAAGAGTCTTCAAAGGGATATAGACAAGCGGAGTAAAACAAGAACAATTGTGTGCAATATAACAAGGAAAAAGTCTAGACACAAACGGTAGCGCAGCGGTAGAGTTGCTGCTTTACAGCGAATGCAGCGCCGGAGACTCAGGTTCGATCCTGACTACGGGTGCTGCACTGTAAGGAGTTTGTACGTTCTCCCCGTGACCTGCGTGGGTTTTCTCCGAGATCTTCGGTTTCCTCCCACACTCCAAAGACGTACAGGTATGTAGGTTAATTGGCTGGGTAAATGTTAAAAAAAATTGTCCCTAGTGGGTGTAGGATAGTGTCAATGTACGGGGATCACTGGGCGGCACGGACTTGGAGGGCCGAAAAGGCCTGTTTCCGGCTGTATATATATGATATGATACCAATCTTACAGGAATCCCGGTTTATTCTCCCCACGTTCCCATCAATTACGCCCACCAACCTTCATTCTACCACTCACCCGCACTCTGAGGGCAATTTACGGCAGCCAATTACCCTACTGGCCTGTATGCCTTTGCAGTCATAAGGAATAGGAGTAGAATTACTCCCGCCATTCAATCATGGCTGATCTGCCTCTCCCTGCTAACCACATTCTCCTGCCTTCTCCCCATAACCTCTGACACCTCCGGGGTGTGGGAGGAATGGGAGAAGTCCACACGGTTACAAGAACATGCAAACTCCACAACGACAGCACCCCAGGTCAGGATCCTTGTACACCAGTCACTGAAAGTTGGCGTGCAGGTACAGCAGGCAGTGAAGAAAGCTAATGGAATGTTGGCCTTCATGACAAGAGGAGTTGAGTATAGGAGCAAAGAGGTCCTTCTGCAGTTGTACAGGGCCCTAGTGAGACCGCACCTGGAGTACTGTGTGCAGTTTTGGTCACCAAATTTGAGGAAGGACATCCTTGCAATTGAGGCAGTGCAGCGTAGGTTCACGAGATTGATCCCTGGGATGGCGGGACTGACATATGAGGAAAGATTGAAAAGACTAGGCTTGTATTCACTGGAGTTTAGAAGGATGAGAGGTGGATCTTATAGAGACGTATAAAATTATAAAAGGACTGGACAAGCTAGATGCAGGAAAAATGTTCCCAATGTTGGGCGAGTCCAGAACCAGGGGCCACACAGTCTTAGAATAAAGGGGAGGCCATTTAAAACTGAGGTGAGGAGGAACTTTTTCACCCAGAGAGTTGTGAATTTGTGGAATTCTCTGCCACAGAGGGCAGTGGAGGCTGATTCACTGGATGGATTTAAGAGAGAGTTAGATAGAGCTCTAGGGGCTAGCGGAATCGAGGGATATGGGGAGAAGGCAGGCACGGGTTACTGATTGGGGACGATCAGCCATGATCACGAGGGCGGTGCTGGCTTTAAGGGCCGAATGGCCTCCTCCTGCACCTATTTTCTATGTTTCTATGATCAAACCCAGCCTAACTAGAATTTTACACAGTTGCAACATGGCAACTATTTATACTTAATATCCCAATCAATGAAGGCAAACACGCCATGCACCTTCTTTGCCAGCTATCCACTTGTTGCCACTTTCAGGGATTTATGGACCTGCACCCCAAGATCTCTCTGTACATCAGTGCTGTTATAGGTCCTATCGTTCACCGTATACTTTCAATAGACAATAGGTGCAGGAGGCCATTCGGCCCTTCGAGCCTGTACGCACCGCCATTCAATGCGATCACGGCTGATCATTCTCAATCAGTACCCCGTTCCTGCCTTCTCCCCGTACCCCCTGACTCTGCTATCCTCTTGTATTTGACCTTCCAAAATGCAACACATCCCATTTGTTAAGATTGAATACAACCTGCCGTTTCTCTGCCCAAAATCCCCAACAGATCGATAGCATGCTGCACCCTTTGACAATCTTCCTTCCCCATGATCCACAACTCAAATCAATTTTTCATCTGCAAATTTAGTCCACCGCCCCAGATTATTGGGACAGAGAGCGGCAGGGTGGCGCGACGGTCGAGTTGCTGCCTCACAGCGGCAGAGACACAGGTTCGATCCTGACTACGGGTGCCGCCTGTGCAGAGTTAGAAGGATGAGAGGGGATCTTATCGAAACGTATAAGATTATTAAGGGGTTGGACACGTTAGAGGCAGGAAACATGTTCCCAATGTTGGGGGAGTCCAGAACCAGGGGCCACACAGTTTAAGAATAAGGGGTAGGCCATTTAGAACTGAGATGAGGAAAAACTTTTTTAGTCAGAGAGTTGTGAATCTGTGGGATTCTCTGCCTCAGAGGGCAGTGGAGGCCAATTCTCTGAATACATTCAAGTACCTTCAACCACTGAAGGTCACCTCACCTTCTGTCTCCTTTCTCTGTTCGTTTACTTATTTACTTATTTATCTATTTATTCATTTCCATATGTTCTCTAAATCTCTGTAAAGCGTCTTTGAGTATATGAAAAGCGTTATATAAATAAAATGCATTATTAAGTGAGAGCTAGATAGAGCTCTTAAGGATAGCGGAGTCAGGGGGTATGGGGAGAAAGCAGGAACGGGGTACTGATTGAGAATGATCAGCCATGATCACATTGAATGGCGGTGCTGGCTCGAAGGGCCGAATGGCCTCCTCCTGCACCTATTGTCTGTTGTCTATTGAGTTTGCAAGTGACCGACTGCGTGGGTTCCTCCAGGCACTCAACACACAAATCAAGAAGGCAGCGACACACGCACGACTTACCAACTCTTCTCTTCTTCGTCCGGACCACTGCGCCTCGGTCCAATTCCAGTCCCATTTCTTTCCTCCCACGGGCAGCTTTTAAGCACAGAGAGACGTGTTAGAACGTGACAAGCGTACGCTGGAGAACACTCGACCAGCCCGTGATGGAGTGGGGCACGGTGGCGCAGCGGGTAGAGCTGCTGCCTCACAGCGCCAGAGACCCGGGTTCCATCCCGAACATTGGGTGCTTGACTGTACGTTCTCCCCGTGACCTGCGCGTGTTTACATCGAGATCTTCAGTTTCCTCCCACACTCCACAGACGTACAGGTTTGCAGGTTAACGTAGAAAAGAGGTGCAGGAGTAGGCCATTCAGCCCTTCTAGCCTGTACGCACCGCCATTCAATATGATCATGGCTGATCATCCAACTCAGTATCCTGTACCTGCCTTCTCTCCATACCCCCTGATCCCTTTAGCCACAAGGGCCACATCTAATTCCCTCTTATACATACCCAATGAACTGGCCTCAACTTAATTGGCATGGTACGACTGTAAATTGTCCCTCGTGTTAGTGTGCAGGGATCGCTGGTCGGCACGGACTCAGTGGGCCGAAGGGCCTGTTTTGGTGCTGTCTCTCTAAACTAAACTAAACTCTTCCTACGTGAGGAACATGTTCTTTCCTGGTTATTCCCAGCTTGTTTAAGGCATTTTCACCAGGGAAATGCAGTATCTCTAAACTAAACTAATAAATTCAAGGCATTTTCACCAGGGAAACGCAGTGAGTCGAAGAGAGATATGATTTTTTTTTGTGACATATACAGTATCAGCTTCGTGCGGTAGTCCTTATCAGAATTGGTTGACAAGGAAGTTACCCAATAATCATTTCAACATTGGCAGTTATTGGTATTTATTTCACAAAATGCTGGAGTAACTCAGCGGGTCAGGCAGCATCTCAGGAGAGAAGGAATGGGTGACGTTTCGGGTCGAGACCCTTCTTCAGACTGATGTCAGGGGGGGGCGGGACAAAGGAAGTATATAGGTGGAGACGGGAAGATAGAGGGAGATCTGGGAAGGGGGAGGGGAAGAGAGGGACAGAACTTGATGCCCATCCATGCCCTCCAGAGATGCTGCCTGACCCGTTGAGTTACTCCAGCACTTTGCGTTCTATCCATTTAACGTAATGTGTTGATTTTCCCAAGTAGCATGGGGTATACAACAGAAATCAGAAAATAGCTGGGTAAAGTTACCAAAATAACATAAACTATGAAGACAGGGAAGGCTGAAGACGAGATGAAGCAATACAATGGATAGGCTTGTGGGAAAGTAGTAACATAGAAAATAGGTGCAGGAGGAGGCAATTCGGCCCTTCGAGCCTGCACCGCCATTCATTGTGATCATGGCTGATCGTCCCCAGTCACAAATCCGTGCCTGCCTTCTCCCCATATCCTTTGTAGTATAAGAAAATAACTGCAGATGCCGGTACAAATCGAAGGTATTTACTCACAAAATGCTGGAGTAACTCAGCAGGTCAGGCAGCATCTCAGGAGAGAAGGAATGGGTGACGTTTCGGGTCGAGACCCTTCGCCTGAAGGAGGGTCTCGACCCGAAACGTCACCCATTCCTTCTCTCCCGAGATGCTGCCCGACCTGCTGCGTTACTCCAGCGTTTTGTGAATAAATACCCCATATCCTTTGATTCCACTAGCCCCTACGTAAGGGTTAACATTGGGTAAGCAGCTATGTGGGTGCTATTGCAGGAGTGTCAAATGTTCCAGCGTGGTTATATTGCTGAGGCATCCTGTTTGTCAGCTTGTGGCACGGTTTATGGCTGATCGCATCCTCTGATATCAGCAACCGGCGTTCAAAGCTTTGATGTGTTAAACTCGGAGTGAAAAGGTTTTTCCTCATCTCCGTTCTAAATGGCCTACCCCTTATTCTTAAACTGTGTGTGGCCCCTTGTTCTGGACTCCACCCAACATTGGGAACGTGTTTCCTGCCTCTAACGTGCCCAATCTCTTAATAATCTTATACGTTTCAATAAGATGCCATGCAGTGCCAGAGTTCCGGGTTCGATCCTGCCCGTTGTTCCCAAGAATGGAGAGGACTCAATAGACAATAGGTGCAGGAGGAGGCCATTCGGCCCTTCGAGCCTGTACGCACCGCCATTCAATGTGATCATGGCTGATCGTTCTCAATCAGTACCCCGTTCCTGCCTTCTCCCCGTACCCCCTGACTCCGCTATCCTTAAGAGCTCTATCCAGCTCTCTCTTGAATGCATTCAGAGAATTGGCCTCCACTGCCCTCTGAGGCAGAGAATTCCACAGATTCACAACTCTCTGACTGAAAAAGTTTTTCCTCATCTCTGTTCTAAATGGCCTACCCCTTATTCTTAAACTGTGTGTGGCCCCTGGTTCTGGACTCCCCCAACATTGGGGACATGTTTCCTGCCTCTAACGTGTCCAACCCCTTAATAATCTTATACGTTATACGTAGGTCTCGACAGACACATAGGTCCGGAAGGACGCAAAGATTTACAGGACATTGTAAACTTGCCGTACAAGGCAGCGATGGAAAAGTACTGGCACGTGTATTACGGGTATAAAGTGTGTGTGGATGCGAGTTTTCAGAGAGAGAGAGGGGCTACGCTAGCTGCCTGAGCGTTTCTGAACGCTCCTGTGCCTAGGCTCTCTCCCTCCTGCGTGAGTAGAATAAAGAGGTTAAACAAGTTCGGTTGTCTGACTATTTCTGTTAATAGACAATAGACAATAGGTGCAGGAGGAGGCCATTCAGCCCTTCGAGCCAGCACCGCCATTCAATGCGATCATGGCTGATCACTCTCAATCAGTACCCCGTTCCTGCCTTCTCCCCATACCCCCTCACTCCGCTATCCTTAAGAGCTCTATCCAGCTCTCTCTTGAAAGCATCCAACGAACTGGCCTCCACTGCCTTCTGAGGCAGAGAATTCCACACCTTCGCCACTCTCTGACTGAAAAAGTTCTTCCTCATCTCCGTTCTAAATGGCCTACCCCTTATTCTTAAACTGTGGCCCCTTGTTCTGGACTCCCCCAACATTGGGAACATGTTTCCTGCCTCTAACGTGTCCAATCCCCTAATTATCTTATATGTTTCAATAAGATCCCCCCTCATCCTTCTAAATTCCAGTGTATACAAGCCCAATCGCTCCAGCCTTTCAACATACGACAGTCCCGCCATTCCGGGAATTAACCTAGTGAACCTACGCTGCACGCCCTCAATAGGTCACGAACTACAACACCTAGAGCTCTATCTAACTCTCTCTTAAATCCATCCAGTGAATCGGCCTCCACTGCCCTCTGTGGCAGAGAATCCCACAAATTCACAACTCTCTGGGAGAAAAAGTTTCTTCTCACCTCAGTTTTAAATGGCCTCCCCTTTATTCTAAGACTGTGTGTGTGTGTGTGTGTGTGGCCCCTGGTTCTGGACTCGCCCAACATTGGGAACGTTTTTCCTGCATCTAGCTTGTCCAGTCCTTTTATAATTTTATATGTTTCTATAAGATCCCCTAATTTTATATGTTTCTATAAGATCCATTTGAGAGGTTCACCAGGCTTCTGTGAACGCATTTGTAACACACCACGTTGGCATGACACCAGCTTCACGCAGAAGGCCAGGCTAGATTTAAAGCATCGAGATTCCTCTCCTAAAGATATTAATGAGGTAGTGATACAAAACAAGGTGGGATTGGAGGACGGAAAGAGTCTTCAAAGGGATATCGACAAGCGGAGTAAAACAAGAACAATTGTGTGCAATATAACAAGGAAAAAGTCTAGACACAAACGGTAGCGCAGCGGTAGAGTTGCTGCTTTACAGCGAATGCAGCGCCGGAGACTCAGGTTCGATCCTGACTACGGGTGCTGCACTGTAAGGAGTTTGTACGTTCTCCCCGTGACCTGCGTGGGTTTTCTCCGAGATCTTCGGTTTCCTCCCACACTCCAAAGACGTACAGGTATGTAGGTTAATTGGCTGGGTAAATGTTAAAAAAAATTGTCCCTAGTGGGTGTAGGATAGTGTCAATGTACGGGGATCACTGGGCGGCACGGACTTGGAGGGCCGAAAAGGCCTGTTTCCGGCTGTATATATATGATATGATACCAATCTTACAGGAATCCCGGTTTATTCTCCCCACGTTCCCATCAATTACGCCCACCAACCTTCATTCTACCACTCACCCGCACTCTGAGGGCAATTTACGGCAGCCAATTACCCTACTGGCCTGTATGCCTTTGCAGTCATAAGGAATAGGAGTAGAATTACTCCCGCCATTCAATCATGGCTGATCTGCCTCTCCCTGCTAACCACATTCTCCTGCCTTCTCCCCATAACCTCTGACACCTCCGGGGTGTGGGAGGAATGGGAGAAGTCCACACGGTTACAAGAACATGCAAACTCCACAACGACAGCACCCCAGGTCAGGATCCTTGTACACCAGTCACTGAAAGTTGGCGTGCAGGTACAGCAGGCAGTGAAGAAAGCTAATGGAATGTTGGCCTTCATGACAAGAGGAGTTGAGTATAGGAGCAAAGAGGTCCTTCTGCAGTTGTACAGGGCCCTAGTGAGACCGCACCTGGAGTACTGTGTGCAGTTTTGGTCACCAAATTTGAGGAAGGACATCCTTGCAATTGAGGCAGTGCAGCGTAGGTTCACGAGATTGATCCCTGGGATGGCGGGACTGACATATGAGGAAAGATTGAAAAGACTAGGCTTGTATTCACTGGAGTTTAGAAGGATGAGAGGTGGATCTTATAGAGACGTATAAAATTATAAAAGGACTGGACAAGCTAGATGCAGGAAAAATGTTCCCAATGTTGGGCGAGTCCAGAACCAGGGGCCACACAGTCTTAGAATAAAGGGGAGGCCATTTAAAACTGAGGTGAGGAGGAACTTTTTCACCCAGAGAGTTGTGAATTTGTGGAATTCTCTGCCACAGAGGGCAGTGGAGGCTGATTCACTGGATGGATTTAAGAGAGAGTTAGATAGAGCTCTAGGGGCTAGCGGAATCGAGGGATATGGGGAGAAGGCAGGCACGGGTTACTGATTGGGGACGATCAGCCATGATCACGAGGGCGGTGCTGGCTTTAAGGGCCGAATGGCCTCCTCCTGCACCTATTTTCTATGTTTCTATGATCAAACCCAGCCTAACTAGAATTTTACACAGTTGCAACATGGCAACTATTTATACTTAATATCCCAATCAATGAAGGCAAACACGCCATGCACCTTCTTTGCCAACTATCCACTTGTTGCCACTTTCAGGGATTTATGGACCTGCACCCCAAGATCTCTCTGTACATCAGTGCTGTTATAGGTCCTATCGTTCACCGTATACTTTCAATAGACAATAGGTGCAGGAGGCCATTCGGCCCTTCGAGCCTGTACGCACCGCCATTCAATGCGATCACGGCTGATCATTCTCAATCAGTACCCCCTTCCTGCCTTCTCCCCGTACCCCCTGACTCTGCTATCCTCTTGTATTTGACCTTCCAAAATGCAACACATCCCATTTGTTAAGATTGAATACAACCTGCCGTTTCTCTGCCCAAAATCCCCAACAGATCGATAGCATGCTGCACCCTTTGACAATCTTCCTTCCCCATGATCCACCGCCCCGGATTATTGGGACAGAGAGCGGCAGGGTGGCGCGACGGTCGAGTTGCTGCCTCACAGCGGCAGAGACACAGGTTCGATCCTGACTACGGGTGCAGCCTGTGCGGAGTTAGAAGGATGAGAGGGGATCTTATCGAAACGTATAAGATTATTAAGGGGTTGGACACGTTAGAGGCAGGAAACATGTTCCCAATGTTGGGGGAGTCCAGAACCAGGGGCCACACACAGTTTAAGAATAAGGGGTAGGCCATTTAGAACTGAGATGAGGAAAAACTTTTTCAGTCAGAGAGTTGTGAATCTGTGGAATTCTCTGCCTCAGAGGGCAGTGGAGGCCAATTCTCTGAATACATTCAAGTACCTTCAACCACTGAAGGTCACCTCACCTTCTGTCTCCTTTCTCTGTTCGTTTACTTATTTACTTATTTATCTATTTATTCATTTCCATATGTTCTCTAAATCTCTGTAAAGCGTCTTTGAGTATATGAAAAGCGCTATATAAATAAAATGCATTATTAAGTGAGAGCTAGATAGAGCTCTTAAGGATAGCGGTGTCAGGGGGTATGGGGAGAAAGCAGGAACGGGGTACTGATTGAGAATGATCAGCCATGATCACATTGAATGGCGGTGCTGGCTCAAAGGGCCGAATGGCCTCCTCCTGCACCTATTGTCTATTGTCCATTGAGTTTGCAAGTTCTCCCTGTGACCGACTGCGTGGGTTCCTCCGGGCACTTAACACACAAATCAAGAAGGCAGCGACACACGCACGACTTACCAACTCTTCTCTTCTTCGTCCGGACCACTGCGCCTCGGTCCAATTCCAGTCGCATTTCTTTCCTCCCACGGGCAGCTTTTAAGCACAGAGAGACGTGTTAGAACGTGACAAGCGTACGCTGGAGAAGACTCGACCAGCCCGTGATGGAGTGGGGCACGATGAGGTCGCACGGTGGCGCAGCGGGTAGAGCTGCTGCCTCACAGCGCCAGAGACCCGGGTGCTTGTCTGTACGTTCTCCCCGTGACCTGCGCGTGTTTACATCGAGATCTTCAGTTTCCTCCCACACTCCACAGACGTACAGGTTTGCAGGTTAACGTAGAAAAGAGGTGCAGGAGTAGGCCATTCGGCCCTTCGAGCCTGCACCGCCATTCAATATGATCACGGCGGATCATCCAACTCAGTATCCTGTACCTGCCTTCTCTCCATACCCCCTGATCCCTTTAGCCACAAGGGCCACATCTAACCCCCTCTTAAACATAGCCAATGAACTGGCCTCAACTTAATTGGCATGGTACGACTGTAAATTGTCCCTCGTGTTAGTGTGCGGGGATCGCTGGTCGGCGCGGACTCAGTGGGCCGAAGGGCCTGTTTTGGTGCTGTATCTCTAAACTAAACAAAACTCTTCCTATGTGAGGAACATGTTCTTTCCTGGTTATTCCCAGCTTGTTCAAGGCATTTTCACCAGGGAAACGCAGTGAGTCGAAGAGAGATATGATTTTTTTTGTGACATATACAGTATCAGCTTCGTGCGGTAGTGTCCTTATCAGAATTGGTTGACAAGGAAGTTACCCAATAATCATTTCAACATTGGCAGTTATTGGTATTTATTTCACAAAACGCTGGAGTAACCCAGCGGGTCGGGCAGCATCTCAGGAGAGAAGGAATGGGCGACGTTTCGGGTCGAGACCCTTCTTCAGACTGATGTCGGGGGGGGGGGGGGACAAAGGAAGGATATAGGTGGAGACGGGAAGATAGAGGGAGATCTGGGAAGGGGGAAGGGAAGAGAGGGACAGAACTTGATGCCCATCCATGCCTTCCAGAGATGCTGCCTGACCCGTTGAGTTACTCCAGCACTTTGCGTTCCATCCATTTAACGTAATGTGTTGATTTTCCCAAGTAGCATGTGGTATACAACAGAAATCAGAAAATAGCTGGGTAAAGTTACCAAAATAACATAAACTATGAAGACAGGGAAGGCTGAAGACGAGATGAAGCAATACAATGGATAGGCTTGTGGGAAAGTAGTAACGTAGAAAATAGGTGCAGGAGGAGGCCATTCGGCCCTTCGAGCCTGCACCGCCATTCATTGTGATCATGGCTGATCGTCCCCAGTCAAAAATCCGTGCCTGCCTTCTCCCCATATCCTTTGTAGTATAAGAAAATAACTGCAGATGCCGGTACAAATCGAAGGTATTTACTCACAAAATGCTGGAGTAACTCAGCAGGTCAGGCAGCATCTCGGGAGAGAAGGGATGGGTGACGTTTCGGGTCGAGACCCTTCGCCTGAAGAAGGGTCTCGACCCGAAACGTCACCCATTCCTTCTCTCCCGAGATGCTGCCCGACCTGCTGCGTTACTCCAGCGTTTTGTGAATAAATACCCCATATCCTTTGATTCCACTAGCCCCTACGTAAGGGTTAACATTGGGTAAGCAGCTATGTGGGTGCTATTGCAGGAGTGTCAAATGTTCCAGCGTGGTTATATTGCTGAGGCATCCTGTTTGTCGGCTTGTGGCACGGTTTATGGCTGATCGCATCCTCTGATATCAGCAACCGGCGTTCAAAGCTTTGATGTGTTAAACTCGGAGTGAAAAAGATTTTCCTCATCTCCGTTCTAAATGGCCTACCCCTTATTCTTAAACTGTGTGTGGCCCCTTGTTCTGGACTCCACCCAACATTGGGAACGTGTTTCCTGCCTCTAACGTGCCCAATCTCTTAATAATCTTATACGTTTCAATAAGATGCCATGCAGTGCCAGAGTTCCGGGTTCGATCCTGCCCGTTGTTCCCAAGAATGGAGAGGACTCAATAGACAATAGGTGCAGGAGGAGGCCATTCGGCCCTTCGAGCCTGTACGCACCGCCATTCAATGTGATCATGGCTGATCGGTTCTCAATCAGTACCCCGTTCCTGCCTTCTCCCCGTACCCCCTGACTCCGCTATCCTTAAGAGCTCTATCCAGCTCTCTCTTGAATGCATTCAGAGAATTGGCCTCCACTGCCCTCTGAGGCAGAGAATTCCACAGATTCACAACTCTCTGACTGAAAAAGTTTTTCCTCATCTCTGTTCTAAATGGCCTACCCCTTATTCTTAAACTGTGTGTGGCCCCTGGTTCTGGACTCCCCCAACATTGGGGACATGTTTCCTGCCTCTAACGTGTCCAACCCCTTAATAATCTTATACGTTATACGTAGGTCTCGACAGACACATAGGTCCGGAAGGACGCAAAGATTTACAGGACATTGTAAATTTGCCGTACAAGGCAGCGATGGAAAAGTACTGGCACGTGTATTACGGGTATAAAGTGTGTGTGGATGCGAGTTTTCGGAGAGTGAGAGAGGCTACGCTAGCTGCCTGAGCGTTTCTGAACGCTCCTGTGCCTAGGCTCTCTCCCTCCTGCGTGAGTAGAATAAAGAGGTTAAACAAGTTCGGTTGTCTGACTATTTCTGTTAATAGACAATAGACAATAGACAATAGGTGCAGGAGGAGGCCATTCAGCCCTTCGAGCCAGCACCGCCATTCAATGCGATCATGGCTGATCACTCTCAATCAGTACCCCGTTCCTGCCTTCTCCCCATACCCCCTCACTCCGCTATCCTTAAGAGCTCTATCCAGCTCTCTCTTGAAAGCATCCAACGAACTGGCCTCCACTGCCTTCTGAGGCAGAGAATTCCACACCTTCACCACTCTCTGACTGAAAAAGTTCTTCCTCATCTCCGTTCTAAATGGCCTACCCCTTATTCTTAAACTGTGGCCCCTTGTTCTGGACTCCCCCAACATTGGGAACATGTTTCCTGCCTCTAACGTGTCCAATCCCCTAATTATCTTATATGTTTCAATAAGATCCCCCCTCATCCTTCTAAATTCCAGTGTATACAAGCCCAATCGCTCCAGCCTTTCAACATACGACAGTCCCGCCATTCCGGGAATTAACCTAGTGAACCTACGCTGCACGCCCTCAATAGGTCACGAACTACAACACCTAGAGCTCTATCTAACTCTCTCTTAAATCCATCCAGTGAATCGGCCTCCACTGCCCTCTGTGGCAGAGAATCCCACAAATTCACAACTCTCTGGGAGAAAAAGTTCCTTCTCACCTCAGTTTTAAATGGCCTCCCCTTTATTCTAAGACTGTGTGTGTGTGTGTGTGGCCCCTGGTTCTGGACTCGCCCAACATTGGGAACGTTTTTCCTGCATCTAGCTTGTCCAGTCCTTTTATAATTTTATATGTTTCTATAAGATCCCCTAATTTTATATGTTTCTATAAGATCCATTTGAGAGGTTCACCAGGCTTCTGTGAACGCATTTGTAACACACCACGTTGGCATGACACCAGCTTCACGCAGAAGGCCAGGCTAGATTTAAAGCATCGAGATTCCTCTCCTAAAGATATTAATGAGGTAGTGATACAAAACTAGGTGGGATTGGAGGACGGAAAGAGTCTTCAAAGGGATATCGACAAGCGGAGTAAAACAAGAACAATTGTGTGCAATATAACAAGGAAAAAGTCTAGACACAAACGGTAGCGCAGCGGTAGAGTTGCTGCTTTACAGCGAATGCAGCGCCGGAGACTCAGGTTCGATCCTGACTACGGGTGCTGCACTGTAAGGAGTTTGTACGTTCTCCCCGTGACCTGCGTGGGTTTTCTCCGAGATCTTCGGTTTCCTCCCACACTCCAAAGACGTACAGGTATGTAGGTTAATTGGCTGGGTAAATGTAAAAATTGTCCCTAGTGGGTGTAGGATAGTGTTAATGTACGGGGATCGCTGGGCGGCACGGACTGGGAGGGCCGAAAAGGCCTGTTTCCGGCTGTATATATATGATATGATGATATATGAAAGTGCTGGAGTAACTCAGCGGGACAGGCAGCATCTCTGGATAGTCGAATGTCAGTGTGCTGGGTCCAGGAAAGATCTTCGGAAATATGCACGCCCAGGAATTTGAGGCTTGTCCAGTCCTTTTATAATTTTATAGGTTTCTATAAGATCCCCCTC